>NW_013657678.1:604112-634301 GCF_000142905.1 Thecamonas trahens ATCC 50062 | reverse complement strand
GGGAGGGGGGGGGAGGAGGGGGAGGGGGGCGTACTTGTTTCAGCAACCAGTAGTGTTCAGTACACAGGGGGGTGGAGGGTTGGGGGTGGGGGGGATGGGGGGACAGTGGAGACGTGTGGGGAATGCGGTGGGGTTGGGAAGGTGGAGGCGGAGGGGGGAGGGGGGGGGGAGGGGGGGGAGTGATCGTTGACGATTGTTTGTTGGGGGAGTGATCGTTAATGATTGTTTGTTGGGGGAGTGATCGTTAACGATTGATTGTTGGGGGAGTTAATCATTAAAGATTGTTTGTTGGGGGAGTTAATCATCAACGATTGTATGTTGGGGAGTTAATCGTTAACGATTGTTTGTTGGGTTTGTGGCAAAACCAATCGTTGTGGCCGAGCAGACGCCGAACAAACCAAACCAAGCCAGTGAGACATCGTCAGGTGCGCCAGCAGCACTCCACGCGTAGCCAACCGAGAGGTGGACGGGAGAGAGCAGCAGGCAGCAATGGCAACACCGTCGACGTCAGAGACTTGGCGCAGAGGACGATTGGAGGACCAGGCCATCCGGGCAGCGTTTGAGCGCCTCGACACGGATGGCAACGGCTCGCTCGACCGCAAGGAGTTTGCCGTCGGCATGCGCTCGCTTGGCATCCCAGTCACCGACAGGGCCGTCGATGAGGTGTTCAACTCGGCCGATGCAAACTCTGATGGCGTCATATCGTATGCAGAGTTTGTCGCCTTTGCCGCCCGTCGGACTGCTGCCATGGCGGCCGTCTTTGACCAGCTCGACACCGATGACTCTGGCGCGCTCGACGTTGCCGAGCTCCGCCGCGGTCTCGAGTCGCTCGGCCTCAAGGCCTCTGATGCTGACATCTCAGCCCTGCTCGAGCGCATGGATGCTAACCACGACGGTCGCATTACCTTTGATGAGTTCCGCGACTTTCTCATGATGCTGCCGGCCTCGAACGTCCGCGCCTGCTTTGAGTACTGGGCAAAGTCGGCGGCCATCGACATCGGCGAGTCGCTGAGCATGCCCGACGACCTCGACGCGCTCCCGCGCCCGCCGTGGAAGACGCTGGTGGCGGGCGCGTGCGCGGGCGCGGTCTCGCGCACTGCTACTGCACCCGCTGACCGCATCAAGGTCATGCTGCAGGCTGGGTCCGCTGGCGGAGTCCCGCCCGGCGGCGGCATCCGCGCCACCATGACCGCCATCTACGCCGAAGGCGGCCTTCGCGCGTACTGGCGCGGCAATGGCGTCAACGTGCTCAAGGTAGGGCCCGAGACTGCCGCGCGCTTTTTCTTCTTTTCGCAGATCAAGGCCCTCGTCGCTTCGGACCCGCGCAACATCTCTGTGGCCGAGCGCTTTACCTCGGGCGCACTCGCCGGCGTCGCCTCCACTGTCGCCATCTACCCCATGGAAGTTGCCAAGACCCGGCTTGCCATCTCCAAGCCGGGCTCGTACACCGGCATCATCGACTGCCTCGCCAAGACCTTCCGCGCCTCGGGCATTTCTGGCGTCTACGCCGGCCTCGGCCCCTCGCTCGTCGGCGTCGTCCCCTACGTCGGCATTGACTTTGTCACCTACTCGTACCTCAAGGAGCTCTACGCCACGCGGTTCCACGACTCGGAGCCCGGTGCGGCAGTCGTCCTCGCCTGCGGCATGCTCTCGTCCACCGCCGGCCAGATCGCAGCCTACCCCGCCCAAGTCACCCGCACACGTCTCCAGGCTCAGGGCATGCCCGGCGTCGACGCAAAGTACTCGGGCATGCTTGACTGCGGCCGCAAAATCGCTGCCCGCCACGGTGTTACCGGTCTTTACCGCGGTCTGGGTGCCAATCTGCTCAAGGGCACCCCATCGGCTGCGCTCTCGTGGTTCGTATACGAGCAAGTTGTCCGCCGCCTCGACGACAACTAGCTGCAGCGGCTGCGTGGGCGCTACCGGTGCGCCTGCGCTCCCGGGCCCCACGCCGGTGGCTGATTTGCTGGTGGGCGCTTGTTCTGAAGCGAGTCCTGGTAACGAAACTCGTACGCGTTTGCCGTGATGTAGCAGGCCGAGACGGCCGAGTTGTACAGAAAGCTGATAACCTCGCTAGCAAACGAGTCGCCGTCGCCAAAGTCGGCAAAGATACCACAGTCGAGGCAGCAGCGGTCGCGGAGGTTGTAGTGGTAAGCAACCATGCCGCGGGTGACCTGAACCGCGCACGGATGGCAGCAGATGACCTCACAGAGCATGCCGCAGCTCGGATCGTCCTCCATGCAGTCAGCCAGCGGCTCGCACATGCAGCAGCACGGCCCACGGAGCGCACCTCCAAGGTACTCGTACTCAAAGCCAGTTCTCCGAAGAATCTCAAAACGCTGATTGTAGTTTTGGCAGAAGCAGGTCGGCACAGCGGTGCAGAACGTGACCGGATCCTCAAGGCAGGCGCAGCAGACGGTGATCTGGAAGGTCGGCAGCTTTGAGGAGCAACCGGGGCGATAGCAGCCACGTTCGTACTTGCGAGGATGACCACCATTCTGCTGTCCGTTCGAGTAGCCATGGACGCCACCGGCGCCACCATTGGGATGACCTTGCTGAGCATAAGGATTGCCATGATTGGCTGGCGTCTGATGATGGCCGTAGCCTGCTGCTGCTCCGTGTTGCGTAACGCCGTACGGCTGGCCAGGCGGCGGTTGTCCATAGTGACCACCGCTGTTGGTGGTAGGCGCCGGACCATACCCGCCACCTCCTTGAGGGTGTGAAGGTGCGTATGGTGCAGGCACTTGGTGCTGGTGGTACGAGGGCGGGGCTCCGTAGCCCTGCTGGCCAGGTGGTGGCCCGCTAGGTGTGTACGACGGCGGGGCAGCTGACATTTTTTGAGAAGAGAGGTTGCAAAGCCGCTGGCGAGAGGAAGCCACCAGCCAACCAGCCAAGCCACTGGCCAACCGGCCAACCAACCAACCAACCAACCAACCAACCCACTCAACCCAACCCAACCAATCACCCAACCCAACCAACCCAACCCAACCAATCACCCAACCCAACCAACCCAACCCAACCAATCACCCAACCCAACCAACCCAACCCAACCATTCGTCTCCTCCAGACTGTCGACGCCCGCACCCATGGCAGCACATCTCGAGACGGTACGTAATCACAGATTCTACACAATCACCCCATCACCATGCCAACGAGTACATAGCCAATACCACTTCATAGAGACCCCCCCCCCCCCCCCCCTGCCCCCCTCGTCCTCCTTGTCCTCCTTGTCCTCCTCGTCTCTCTTCTCGTGGTCACCCGGTGCTGCAGGTGGGTGGAGACATGGCAAACAGAGGTATTGGTTGTCGGGGAGGGAGGGGGGGGGGGGGGGGACACCATGGCGGCTACAGGTAGTTCTACATACCCATACATGCTCATACTCACCAGGTATATACATATACTCACTATACACATGCTACATCATTTGGGTACCCGTGCGTGGCGATTTGGTGGTCTGCATACCAACATGCCGTCGCACCTGCCCGTCTCGCTTGGTCATCGCTTCGCCGGAATGTGCGCCATGCGCCCACTCCGCCCGCCCGCCCGCCTTTCTCGCCCACGCTATATCCGTAGGGTGATCGTGTCTGGGTGCCCTCAGACACGATGGTATGGGCTCTTGCCACAGTTGCCAACGTGGGCTCGTCAGCTGCGACGGTCGAGTTTATGGACGTTGCCCTCGCTTCGTCGCCGTCACCGGCTACCGCGTCGGTCCCGCTCGACGCCATCGTCCCGACTTCGTTCCCGGTAGAAGAGCCCGAGGGTGTCGAGAACCTGGTGACTCTCCCGCGGCTCTCCGAGGGCGATGTGCTGCATCTGTCGCGTGTCCGCCTCGCCGGCTCCAACATCTACGCCTGGATGGGCTCGGCGCTCCTCGCCATCAACCCGTACAAGGCCATGCCTGCGCTCTACGGGCCGGCCACCGTTGCCCGCTTTCTCGAGTCCAATTCGCGCGCCGATGCCGAGCCGCACGTCTATGCCGTCGCCGACCGCGCCTACCGCAAGGCCACCTCGACCGGCCGCGCCCAGGGCATCGTCATCTCGGGCGAGTCTGGCGCCGGCAAGTCACGTACCACCGGCTTCATCCTCGAGTACACCACCCGCGTCGCCTCGCAGAACACCGGCAGCGACGACGACGACGACGCCGCCGACATGGCCTACGACTCGGACGAGGAGGACTATGCCCCCGCCCCGCTCGCCACCCGCATCGTCGCCGCCACCCCGGTCCTCGAGGCCTTTGGCAACGCCAAGACCGTCCGCAACAACAACTCATCACGTTTCGGCAAGTTTATCAAGGTCCACTTTGACTCGGTAGGCTCCATCGCCGGCGCCTCGTTTGAGACGTACCTGCTCGAAAAGTCGCGCGTCTGCTCGCAGTCGGGTACCGAGCGCAACTACCACATATTCTACCAGCTCCTGGCCGGTACCTTTGCTGCCGAGAAAGAGCGCTTCTTCCTCAAGGACGTGAGCGAGTACGCGTACCTCAATCCGGGCTGCTACACCATCCCCGGCGCCAACGACGCCGACGACTTTATCGAGCTCAAGGACGCCTTTAACGCCATCGGCCTTGTCCCCGACGAAATTGACTTTGTCTTTTCGGTCGTCTCGGCCGTTCTCCTCTTTGGCAACGTCCAGTTCACGCCATCGGGCTCAGACGGCTGTCAGCTGGCCGACGAGACGCCCGTCAACGAGATTGCCCAGCTCCTCGGCATTGCCCCAGCCGAGCTCTCCAAGACCCTCACCACTCGTCGCATTGTCTCGCGCAACTCGATCTACTACAAGCCGCGTACCCCCAACGACGCCCGCATCGCCGCTGGCTCGGCCGCAAAGACCCTCTACTCGCGCCTCTTTGACTGGCTTGTCGTCAAAATCAATGCCTCGGTCGCCTCGTCCGCCGACTCAGCCACGCCGCTCCTCGATGGGCCATACGTCGGCATCCTCGACATCTTTGGCTTTGAGATCTTTGAGCACAACTCGTTTGAGCAGTTCCTCATCAACTTTGTCAACGAGCGCCTCCAGCAGCTCTTTGTCGCCCACACCTTTAAGCTCCAGCTCGCAGAGTACTCGGCCGAGGGCCTCAACGTCGAGGCCATCGAGTTCAAGGACAACCAAGAGTGCCTCGACCTCATCCAGCAAAAGAACTCGGGCATCCTCGCCATGCTCCGTGACGAGTGTAAGGTCCCGCGCGGCTCAGACGCGAACCTCCTCTCCAAAATGCACGACGCTTTCCGCGGCTCGCCGTACTACGACGCGCCCCGCAAGGCTGCCAACTCGGCCTTTGCCATCAACCACTACGCCGGCCCGGTCACCTACGAGATCGACGGCTTCCTCGAGAAAAACAAGGACCCGCCATTTGCCGAGTTTAACGAGCTAGTCGCCGCCTCGTCTGCCGCACTAGTCGCCGCCGTCTACGCCCCGCTCGCGACCCCAGCCGCCGTCCCGGCTGGTGGCGGCCGCGGCCGCGCCAAGGGCCCCGCCGGCCTCGCGCAGCAGTTTATGACCTCGCTCAACTCGCTCATGGATACCCTCGGCGCCACCGACCTGCACTTTATCCGCTGCATCAAGCCAAACGACGCCCAGCTGGCCGACACCTTTGACCCGGCCGTTGTCATGCGCCAGATTCGCTGCCAGGGCATGCTCGAGACCATCGAGATGCGCAAGCGCGCGTACCCCGTCTGGGTTCCGTTTGACGACTTCCTGGCCCGCTTCGGCTTCCTGCTCGACGCCTCGGCCGCTCCGGCGTCGGTTCAGGACCAGTGCCGTGCCATCATCGAGTCCGCCGGCACGCTCGCCCATATGGAGGACACTCCTGACGGCGCACCCGCATCGCTGCAGTGGCAGATCGGAAAGTCCAAGGTCTTTCTCAAGGACGGCCTCTCCACCTCGCTTGAGATGGTCCGCGAGGAGCGGCTCTCGGCTTCGGTCGTCAAGATCCAGCGAATGGTCCGCGGCGCCCTCGCCCGTGCCGCCCTCGCCGCCGCTGCTGCTGACAAGCTCGCCTCGCTTGAGGCTGCTCGCCTTACCCGAGTCGACGTCGAAATCACCCGCCTCGAGTACGAGCGCAAGGAGCGCGAGCGGCTCGAGGCCGAGCGCCGCGAGCGTGAGCGACTCGAGGCCGAGCGGCTCGAGCGTGAGCGGCTCGAGGCCGAGCGGCTCGAGGCCGAGCGGCTCGAGCGTGAGCGCTTCGAGGCCGAACAGGCCGCCATGCTTGCCGCTGAGCAGGCCGAGCAGGACCAGCGGAAGCGCGAAGCCATGGAGGCAGAGCGCAAGGCCAAGGAGGCCGCCGCCGCCGAGGAGCGTGCCGCCGCCGAGGCTGCCGCCGCCGCTTCTCGTGCCGCCGCCGAGGCCGAGGAGGCCGAGCGCTTGGCCGCGCTTGACGAAAAGGCCGCCGCTGCTGCTGCCGAGCGCGCTGCACTCGCCGAGGCCGAGGCCAAGCTCAAGGAGCCCGAGGCCGAGCCGGCAGGTGGAGCTGCAGTCTCTGGCGAGCGCAAGACCTCGGCCGAACTTCGCGCCGAGCTCGGCGATGCCTACGTCGAGGGACTACCAGCCGAACTACAGGGCGTGGCGCTGCAGCCGCCGCCGCCACCGCCACCGCGGAGCTCGTCGCTCAAGGTCGCGACCTGTGAGGGCTACCTCATGAAAAAGGGCGGGTCGTCGATCCGAGTCGCATGGGAGCAGCGCTTTTTTGCGCTTACTCCAACAGAGCTCACCTACTCGGCCCACAAGTACAAGCCAGTCAAGGGCCGAATCAAGATCGACGACATGACCAAGGTCGGCGTCGATGCCAGCTCGGGCAAGGCCAACTGCATTGCGCTCGACACCACATACCGCACCTTTTACATGTATGCCGGTAACGAAGAGACCATGGACAACTGGATCGTCTGCCTTGCGCTCGCCATCAAACGTGCAGACCGCATGCGCGCCGCCGCACGTCGCCAGGAGGCCAAGGCCCGCTCAGAGCTCAAGAAGGGCTACCTGCAGAAGCAAGGTGGTCAGCGTCAGAACTGGCTCACCCGCTTCTTTGTCCTCACTACCTCCAAGCTCACCTACGCGCCCAAGAAAAACTCGGCCCAGCGCCGCGAGATCCTTGTCCGCGACATGACTTCGGCCGCCCAGGTCGACGGCCTCTTCCGCATCGACATTGCCACTGCCAAGCGGACATACAAGCTCCAGGCCCGCTCCGAGGACGAGATGAATGACTGGCTCGAGGCCTTTGACATGGCTCTGCACCCGGACAAGGCCCGCGCCTCGGCCCGCCGCTCGGTGCCGCCCGGTGCCGCGCCGTCGTCTTCATCCAATGAGCTTGTTGTCGACGGCGTCACCGTCGACCTCAGCGACCCGGACGCCATCGTCAAGTCGTCGACACTACAAAAGCGCGCGGGCTCCAAGAACTCGTGGTCGTCGCGGTTTGTCACACTCACCCCGTCGCAGATCACCTACGCCGCCAAGGAGGGCAAGGCACTCAAGGGCTCGATCCAGCTGGCCGACGTCACGAGCGTCTCACGAAACTCGGACCAGGACAAGGCCAACTGCTTCGAGGTCGTTACCCCGTATCGCACCTTCCACTTTATCGCGCCAACGCAAGAGATCATGTTTTCCTGGCTCGTCATCCTCAAAAAGGTCATCGCCATCACCGCCGCCGCCGCTCCGTCGGGCCCGGGCAGCGCCATTAAGGGCATCGGCAAGGAGGGTTTCCTCAACAAGCGCGGCGGCTCACGGACCAATTGGACCAAACGCTGGTTTACCATCACCCCATCGGCTCTCACCTATGCGCCCAAGAAGAACAAGCCGATCAAGGGCGCCATCCCGCTCGGCGAGATCGCTATGGTGCAGGTCTGCGGTGACCCAGCCGTGACCAAGAAGCGGACCTTTGTCTTCGAGGTCGTCACCGAGGCGCGGACCTACTACTTGCAGGCCGAGGGCGGAAAGGATGACATGGTGGCCTGGATCGACGCCATCGACGGCGCGTCCAAGGGCATTCAGATCTAGCCGTAAACGCGGGCCGCATCCGCGAGAGGCGGTCACCTTCTCATCGCGATGGCCACTAGCCGCCGGACAACAGCAGTCGGGACGGGCTTGCCTGCGTGGAGCAGCTTGGCCACGTGCTCACCAACGTTGGCTGGCGTTACGCCGCTCGATCGCCGCAGCGCCAGCTCGGCGTGGATCACGGCCTCGTCCGCGGGTCCAAGCCGCATGTGGCCGTCGACGAGATGCTCGAGAACAAGAGTCGGCGCGCTGAGGAGCGCGTTTCGTGGAATGGTGGCGCCGACAGGGATCTCTGGCAGCAGCTCATCGTCGCTACCATCGGACTCGTTACCTGCACCATCAAGCTCCCGGCGTGCCATCTCGGCTTCAAGCGCCACCACCGCCGCACACAGGGCGCCAGCTCTGGCCGTCTTGCCCTTGGCGACGGCTGCCGTGAGCTTGCGGGCCGACTTGCCCCGAAGACGAACAAGCTCTGCATCAGACAGCTCCTCTAGATTGCAATTCCTGTCGCCTGCGTGTGGCCTCGGAGTGGCTAGCGCCGCCGCTGCCCGGGCCTCGATCTCGGCCCGGACCGCCTCGAGCTTGCTCTCCAGCTTGGTCACCACCTCGGCTGGCGCGTCGTCCACCAGAGCCGCATCGAGGCGTTTGGCAAGCTTTGTGAGCTTCCGCGAGAGCGTCGTGTTGTCAGCACTCTGGATACTGTTGATAAAGCCTTGCATAGCCCGTCGTGGACAAGTATGGTGGTGCGATGTGGCGTGTGGTGCAAGCTCGCCTGTCGCTGCGAGCTGCTGCTGGAGAACGATGGACAGAAGTCCGCATGGCAAACAGCTTGCTTGGATGCCGTAAAGAGGCCGGCATGAACCGACATAGCAGTGGTAGCGGAATGTCATGAGTGAGAATGGGCGTGATGAGGATTGAGACTTGTTGATGAGGTTGGGGTGACCGCGGAGGGACGGTACCACGCACACCAACTCCCTGTGCCGTTGCATCGTGGCGTGTTCGCCGTAGCCATGGATCTACAACAATGATGATGGGCAACCAATCATGAATGGAATTCCTGCGATGGAGACGGCTTTCCCTTTGGTGCGTAGCAGTAGGCGTGCGGGCCAGTCATCGACAACACAGCTGGTGCTTGCCGTGACGAGCGACTCGACCGCCGTCACACTCGCGTGTGCGACACGACCACTTCACTCGGTCCACCGGGTTGAGAACAGAGGACGCGCATGTGGCGCCTGCTTGGACTTGGAAGCTCACATTTGGAGGAAGGCGAGTCTGGAGAGAGTCTGTATACTGCGCGTGTTTTGGTGGTAGGCGATGTTGGTATGTTGCTTGACGGGCTGTTGTTAGGCAGGTTGGTTGGTGTGGGTGGTGACGACGCGCCGAGTGGCGATGTCACTCACTCTGAATGGAATGGAACAATGGTGTGGTGTGGTCGATGGGGGGTGATTGGCTCGGCATTGGCATCGGCAAATACATCGGCGTTGGCATTGGTATGATGGAGAATGGTGGCGTAGGCGTCGGCAAGCATGCGCTTATGTCGCTGCTGCGAGGGATCGAGCCCACCGCTGGTGATCTGCTGGTGCCGATCGAGACAGGAGGTGAGTCCGGGGCCACCAGCTCGGCCATCCGCCTTGATCCACCGCCGCGGTCCGCGCTCCCGCCGCTCGAGCTCGAACTGACTGTGGCGGCTGGTTCCGAGGCGTACAATCAGACAGCGATGGACGCTTTGGTTGCGCGCGCAAGCCCGGATCTGGTCCTGTTGTGCTTCTCGCTGTATGAGCAGTCGACACTGGTGGTGGCCGGCGACTTTTGGTCGACTGCTCTTGCCAATGCACTGGTGGCTGTCCAGCCCGATGCCCTGCCACGACTGGTGTTGATGGGCCTGGATCTGATCCCCGAGGCGACGCGTTCCGAGTTGCTGCCCATCCGGCATGCTGCGCTCGAGCGCGCCCGTGCAGACTGGTATGCGCTGCGGGCTAACGAGCGCCAGCAGCGTGAAGACGCGCTCGCCGCCCTTGACGCAATCGTACCCGAGGACGACTCGGGCGGCTTTGAGACAGACTCGGACTCGGACTCGGACGCTGGCCTTCCCGATCGGCCTGGCCTATCAATAGTCTCGGTGGAGTCGTCCGCCGCGCTCTCGATCACGCCCGAGGACCACGTCGAGCACCCGGTCGATGCCGACCTGCTCGTCTCGGCCGCGTGCATGCTCAGCATCCCTGACGTCTGTCTCGTCACCGACAACACTGCACTGCTTGCAGCTGCGCGAGCTGCTGCCCGCTCGGTGGCGGGTCTTTCTCTCCGCACCAGCTGCATCCGGGCCGAACTTGCCGACCTCGTCGCCCATGCGCCACGCGGCCCGGTTGCTGCTGCTGCCACAAACGCCGCGGCACGAGTCGATGCCTTTCTTGGCACGCTGCCGGTCCGCAAGCTCGCCGCCTCTGCCCCGCCGCAGATCCGGAACGCGCTGCTTGCGGCGGCCTTCACTCAAGAGCGGGTCCACCGATGTGCTGGCTGCCCGCCACTCCCGCCACCGCCCCGCTCCTCACCTGGCGCAGTCCTCTGTGCCGCTGACGAGACAGCCCATGCGGCCTACAACGAGCCGGCCGTCGCCGCGCTCCTGCTCCCGCTTGTTGCAGCAATGCGCGGCGTCGGGCCAGACGAGGCGCCATCTTCCGAGTGCTGGGCCTTCTACACACGCGTCCGCGCTGCACTCCTCTCTGCGCTCGTCGCCGCCACGTCGGCACTGATGTCGGCACGCAGTGCATGTCCGACCTCTTGCCCGCGCGCCCTCTTGCTCACCCACAAGCTACGGCTCGCCATTGCGCCGCAAGTCGAAAAACGCTCATTCGCAGCGCCGGCGACTTGGACGGGCTGGTCATGGCTTTCCAGGATGTGATCCTCAGCAATGTCGGAAGCGGCGAGCTCTTTCTCGGGCTCGCGACGTCGCCGATCGTCGACCGCGGCGCCGGTCCGTCATCAAGCTGGTGGCTGTGGTAAGTGACATGGGTTTATGTCAGCATCTCGGCTTCCAGCGCCTGCAGCTCCGCTTCCAGCTCGGCTTCGTCGATATCGGGCACGATCGCACTCGAAAGAGGCATGGCAAGAGCAGCTACGATGTCGGCGGCATCAACAGTCGTCGACGGTGCTGCCGGCGGAGCCTCGGGCGATGTGAACGATGCAAACGCATCAGATGTGACGTCCGGAACGCCGAGCTCCGGAGGCGCAGCCGCGAGCGCATGAGGCGCCGCCTCCGGGTTGGGCCCGTTGATGGCGCAAGCGTAAAAGGTGCACTCGGCTGAAGTACGGCCGCAGACCCAGCACCAGGTCGGCCCGCAGCAGACGACACATGACATGCGGTTGCACCCGTCGTCGCGCTGGACAAAGACCGAGCAGTGGGGGCACCGCTTCGACGAGGCAAGGACAAAGGCAAGCGAGCGCGCGGCAGCCGCAGCAGCGTCAGTCTCGGGCGCGTCGGCGAGCTCAGCCGCGATCCGCTCCGCTGCCGCCTCGCACGTCTCGCCTTCGTGCCACGCCGAGCCGCAGTGGGAGCATGCCGGGCGCCCGCACGCCCGACACAACGCCCGTGGGAATCGGACCAGATGTCCGAGCTCCAGCGCCCGGCGCACTTCTGGCGACGAAGGTTGCCCAATGATGGCCGACGATATCCGTGCCTTGGCCTCAGCAGTGAGCGTTGAGCCTGACAAGCCGTCGTCAAAAGCGGCAAAGTAGCTTGCGACTGCGGCGTCGAGCGCCGCTGTGGCGTGTTCGGGCAGATCACGAAACGACGCCGCGGCCGCACCCATCGCCGCCATCGCCTCGGCCGTCACACCTGCAGCGCGCATCTCTCGGCGCGTCGTCCGCAGCACTGCCTCGCGCTCCGCTTCGGACGTAGGTACCATTGAAATGATCAGCCGCCCGCCGCAGTCGTGCGCCGGGCAAAAGCGCTCGACGCCGCGATCGCGGGCGGCCTGGAACGAGTGGTACGCTGTAGCGTGGTCATCGTCGACAAAGCCAGTCCAGGTCTCCTCGTCCACCGGCACGTGGCAGACAGGACAGTCGAGCTGCTGCGCGCGGAGGCCCCATGAGCTCTCGATCTTTGCGTGGAAGTACTTGCCGAGGCAGCCGCCGCAAAACTGGTCGCCGCACTCAGGGAGTGCAATCTCGCAGTTGGCCGAGAAGCAGATGGAGCACGCCTCGGCCCACTGTGCTGCATCCCAGTTGCTAAAGTCTGGTGTCTCTGCAGTCTCAGTCATGAGCCGTGTCCAAGAAAGGGAGAAAGGTCAAGATGCGATGTAGGGGGGTGACCCGGAGCCACAATAAAAAGCAAAGGCGCCCGCACTAAAAACTCTGCCGCCAGCAGAAGCTCAATGGAAGCCCGTCTCCACCCACGCGCCAGGAATCTTCCAGCGCTTCGTTGACCTCGTTCACCACCGTATCGGACCGTTGCTGACCGCGACTGTAGCGATGCGAGACGCTGAGATGGAGGGGGTGGCCAAGTGTGGGATTGGTGTCCTGATGCCGCAGACGCAGGGGAGGGCGAGGTGTTGGCGGCTGTTTGGCTGGCGTCGAGTTGCGCGGCGAGTTGGGTGTCGACGCTGTGCTCGCGCTGCTTCTGCTCGAACTGCGGCATGGTGCCACGATTCCACGGTTTACCTCGTGACCAGACTAGCGGGTGATCAGGTGCGCAAGCTCGAAGCAGCCCGGGCCCATGACGTAGCTTGCGCCGGCGAGCGTGAGGACTTTGGCAAGGCCATCCGGCTC
The DNA here is from genome assembly GCF_000142905.1 of Thecamonas trahens ATCC 50062. Classification (NCBI taxonomy): domain Eukaryota; order Apusomonadida; family Apusomonadidae; genus Thecamonas; species Thecamonas trahens. The sequence goes on along the minus strand of NW_013657678.1, from coordinate 621,554 downwards.
GCCAGCGCCGGGTGGGATGACGCCGAGCGCGGGGACCGAGGCGGCGAGGGCGGCGGCGACGTCGTCGACCGTGTCGCCGAGCATGATGGCGGCGCTTGGTGCTACGCCGAGTGCGTCAAGCGCGAGTTGAATCGGGACCGGCGATGGCTTGGCCGGGCCGTCGTCCATGGTGATGACGGCGTCAAAGAGCCCGGTGAGGCCAAAGTCGTCAAGGAAGCGGGTGGCGTCCGGATCGCGCGGGCGGCCGGTAACGACGGCGAGCTTGAGCCCGGCAACATGTTTGAGCGAGTGGAGCAAGTCGGCTGCGACCACGAGTGTCTCGTTGGCGTAGAGGCCGCGGGTGCTGCCATCGCCGTGGTAGAGCGCCTCAAACTGACAAGTCACTTCGTCGAGCGTCGGCAGCGGCTGCGGCGCGTCGTCGCTGGCGGCGATGAGCGCTCGGGTTACCAGCCAGTCGTTGTTGGCGTTGCCGGCCGCCTTGGCCGCATCGATGTCGGTGGCGGTGACGGTGACACCAAACGCTTTCGCCGTGGCGACAATGGCCGCCCGGTACGAGGCGCCGACGTCGGCGAGCACACCGTCCATGTCGAAGAGCACCGCCTCGATGCCTGGGTTGGCGAGAACCGGCGGTGGCGCGGGTGCGGCTCCCAGCAGCTCACGGATCTTTCCTATCACTACCGCAGTGTCTGCCGGCTTACCGGCCGAGATCCGGATGTAAGCCTCGAGGTCGCCGCCCTGCTTGTTAAAGTAGCGGATGAGGATGCCGGCGGCGCGGAGCGCAGACGCAAGCTCGCCTGCAGTCAGCGGCGCGGTGTCTGCAATGCGCGCGAGGACAAAGTTGGCCGACGACGGGACCGGGACTACCAGTGGCGCTAGCGCTGCGAGCTGGACAAACACGTTGCGCCGCTCGACAATGAGCCGCGAGACCGACGACGCCAGGATGTCGTCGCGCGCGCCGAGCGCCGCCAGCGCGCCTGCCTCTGCCGCACAGTTGACGTTGTACGGCTGCTTGATGGCGAGAAAGGTGGCAACAAGCTGAGGATCGGCGAGGCAGTACCCGATCCGTGTCCCGGCGAGGCCGGCCCACTTGGAAAAGGTGCGGCAGACAACAAGGTTGTCATACTCACCGATGAGGCCCGCGGCAGAGGCGCCGGCCGGTGCAAAGTCGATGTACGCCTCGTCGAGAACAATGATGGCGTTCGGGAGCGCGGCACACATGGCACGCACCTCGCCGAGTGCCACCAGGTTGCCGGTCGGGTTGTTGGGCGATGGTAGAAAGACGACGCCGTGGCCGCCGTCAGCGAGCGCCTCGCTCACACTCGCGATAACGGACGCGGCCGTGACGCCAAACTCGGGCGTTCTCTCAATGAGCACCTGCTCGATCGAACCGTTGACCTTGGCGAGGAAGGAGTACATGCCAAAGGTCGGCGGCGCGTAGGCCACAATCTTGGGCGCAGTCGCGCGCAGAATAATGTCGAGAATGTCGTCCGAGCCAGCACCGGCAACAACAGACTCGGGCCCGAGCTCATGCAGCTCTGCCACGGCACCCCGGAGCTTGGCCTGGCTTGGATCCGGATACACATGGGTGGTGACGTTGATGGCGGCGCTCATCGCTGCCGCACACGCCTCGGGCACCCCGTACTGGTTCTCATTGGCATTGAGCTTGATGATCGACGAGACCGCAATGCCGAGCTCGTCAGCCAGCGCCTCGATCGACTCTACGCCCTTGTAGCGGGCGCTCGCGAGGTCGTCACGAATGAACCTCGCCATCTGAGCCATCGATTACCAGCACGCCAGCCAGCCAGCCAGCCAGTCAGCCAGCCAGCCAGCCAGTGCGCCCACCCGCAGCATCCCAGTCCCACCAACATACCACTATGAGTATCTGCCCACGGTGTCCCCCTCCCCCCTCTTTTTGCCCCACTTCACCCCGCCCACATACAACTGGTCTGCAGACAGGTATGTGAGTGAGTGGCCTGCGCTGTGACAGCGGCTCCACCGCCAATTCTAAGCTAACTTTCTTGCTCGTGATCTTGAACATCATACTCATCCCCTCCGTTGACTGCCGCCTTTACACGTACCACACTCCAACATTTGGCATTATCCTTGCTCCTTGCACCTCAGCATTCACTTTTCCTTCCTTTGCAAGCTCTCTCCCGCTTGCAGGAGGTGTGAGTAGGGGTAGCAGAGCTAGAACATTCGAATGGAAAGTTGCGGATGGTTAAAAAAATGCCATCCGCACGCGTCGCCACGATCCCTCCGCACGTCGCCACACTCCTCGTCTCCGCTAACCTAGCGGACTGCAACTTCTTTTTCAGCAACGTCTCGCTCGCGCAACAACATGGACACTGTGATTGTATGTACGGGAGTGGCTAACGTGGCCTCTGTGGCAGCCTCACTCAAGCGGGCTGGCGCCAAGCCAAGGACCTCGATCGAGTCGGCTGACGTAGCCAGCGCTCCGCTGGTTGTTATTCCCGGCGTGGGCACTTTTGGTGCCTCTATGGACGCTCTTGCCTCGTCCCCTGGCCTCATCGATGCCATCAAGGCCCGTCTCGCTAGCAACCTTCCTACTTTGTTTGTTTGCGTCGGTCTCCAAATTCTCGCTGCTTGCTCTGACGAGTCTCCCGGCGTCAATGGCCTCGGTGTCTTGGCTAGCGCCAACGTCGTCAAGTTTGACAACGTCGCCTCGCGGCCCATTCCACAGCAGGGATGGGCAAAGGTCAAGCCTATGGCGTCTGCTGCAGGCGACATTATTTCTCGACCGGGCTACGCCTTTTTCTCCAACTCGTTCTGCCTCCGATCCGTTCCGCTCGGCTGGTCCGCTGCCATCGCCTCTTACGGCTCCGACTACGTCGCTGCCCTCCAGCGCGGCAACGTCCTCGCCACCCAGTTCCACCCTGAACTCTCGGGCTCGTTCGGTCTCGCCATCCTCAAGGCATTTGTCGACCTCGCGCGCGCCCCGCTTCCGGTCCCGGATCCCATCGCCCCGCCGCACACCCGCCGCATCATCCCCTGCCTCGACTGCAAGGACGGCCGCGTAGTCAAGGGCGTCCAGTTTGAAGGCCTGCGCGACGCCGGCGATCCCGTCGAGCTTGCCCGCGCCTACGAGGCCCAGGGCGCCGACGAGCTGGTCATTCTCGACATCTCCGCCACGCCCGAAGCCCGTGCCACCGCCCTCGACATGATCCGGTCCCTCCGTGCTTCTGTCCTCCTCCCCATGACCGTCGGCGGCGGCGTCCGCTCCGTCGACTCGGCCCAGGCCCTACTCGAGGCCGGCGCCGACAAGATCGCCGTCAACACCGCCGCCGTCCGTGACCCGGCGCTCATCTCCCGCCTCGCCTCCCGCTTTGGCTCGCAGTGCATCGTCATTGCCGTCGACGCACGCTCGGCTGACTCGACGGCCTCCGGCTGGGAGGTTGTCGTCAAGTCCGGCTCGGAGCGGACTGGCATCGATGCCATCGAGTGGGCCGCCCGCGCCGCCGCCGCCGGCGCCGGCGAGATTCTCCTCACCTCGTTTGACCGCGACGGCACCCGCTCCGGCTACGACACCAAGCTCCTCGCCGCCGTCTCCGCCGCCGTCTCAATCCCGGTTGTTGCCTCGGGCGGCGCCTCGTCGCCGGAGCACATGGTCGCCGCCATCGCCGCCGGCGCCGATGCCCTCCTCGCGGCATCCATCTTCCACTACGGCGACTACACCGTCGGCTCGATCAAATCGGCCCTCTCGCTCCTGGATCCGTCGCTCTCGGTCCGCCCGCCGTCGTTTGCACCCGACGCCGCGACCAAGCTCCACCTCTCACCGCCGCCGCAGGCCGTCGTTCCCTCCATCGACCTCATGGGCGGCCGTGCTGTCCAGCTTGTCGGCGGTGATCCCGAGAAGCTCAAGATCGACGCCGGCAGCGAGCTCGACGCCCTTGCAGCCAAGTTTGCCCTCGCCGGCGAGATCGCGGTCATCGACCTCGACGCCGCCCTCTCGCGTGGCTCCAACAAGGACGCCATCGTCGAGCTCTGCAAGCGCTACCCATGCCGAGTCGGTGGTGGCATTCGCTCCGTCGACGCCGCCCTCGACTACCTCCAGGCCGGCGCCCGCTCGGTCATCATCGGCACCGCCGCTAGCCCCGAACTCCTCGCCCAGCTCCCGCGCGATCGCGTCCTCGTCGCCCTCGACGCCGTTCACGGCGAGGTAGTGGTGGACGGGTGGACGACCAAGACCGGCGAGTCGGTTGCAGACCGGGTCACCGCCCTCGCGCCGTACTGCTCCGGCTTCCTCGTCACCTTTGTCGAGCGCGAGGGCCGCATGGTTGGCATCGACCGCTCCGCCATTGCCGACCTTGTCGCCGTCATTGCTGCCGCCTCGACTTCCCTCGGCCTCCCGCTCTCGCTCACCATTGCCGGCGGCATCACCTCGCCTGCTGACCTTGCCGACCTCTACGCCCTCGGCGCCATGGGCCAGGTCGGCATGTCGCTCTACTCGGGTGAGCTCTCACTTGGAGACGCCATCGCCGCCCCGCTCGTCTCGGATCGCGCCGACGGCCTCTTCCCCACCGTCGTCGTTGACTGTCGCGGCCAGCTCCTCGGCCAAGTCTACTCGTCAAAGGCCTCGATCCGCACCGCTGTCGATGAGCGCGCTGGCGTTTACTGGTCGCGGAGCCGCGGGCTGTGGCGCAAGGGCGCGTCGTCGGGCGCAACCCAAACGCTCCACGCCATTGCCCTCGACTGCGACGCCGATGCTCTCACCTTTGTCGTCTCGCAGGATGGCAATGGCTTTTGCCATGTCCCCTCGCGCCGCGCGTGCTTTGCCGGCGTGCCCAGTCCCGGCGGCTCGCTCGATGCGCTCGGCGATCTCTACCGCACCCTCGTGTCCCGGCTGGAGAGCGCCCCGCAGGGTTCGTACACCAAGAAGCTCTTTGACAAGCCATCCATGCTCGCCGCAAAGATCGAGGAGGAGGCCGGCGAGTACATCGAGGCCCTCGCCGCCCAACCGTTTGATCCCGCCGCCGCCACTTGGGAAGCCGCCGACGTGCTCTACTTTGTCATGGTCGGCCTCGTTAAGGCTGGCATCCCGCTCGTCGACGTCGAGCGCCACCTTGCATCCCGATCACTCTACGTCAAGCGCCGCGGAGGCGCTGTCAAGCCCAAGGCTGCCCCTCTCGAGCCCGCCGCCGTCGATGGCGGCTCGGGGCCGTCCATCCCGGCACCAGCACCCACAGGCTCTCCCACGCCAGCGCTCCGGCAAGTCGCCGCCGCGGACGTCTTGTCCGGCAAGACCTCGGCGTACGTCGATGCTGTTGATGCCGAAGCGCTCAAGGTCGCACGGTCCATCCTTGCGCGCATCGAAGCCGATGGCGAGTCGGCGCTCCTCGAGCTCGCGACCAAGTTTGGCGACCTCTCTGATGCAGACGAGTACTGGCGGGATGAGCAACGGTACGTGCTCGGGCCAGCCGAGTTTGCCGCAGCCTATGAGAGTATTCCCGAGGCCGAACGTAAGGTGCTCCGCCGATGCGCCGGGCGGATCGAGACCTTTGCGCTCGCGCAGAAGCAGTCGCTTCACCCGCTCACTCTCTCCATCGCCGGCGGCGACATCGGCCACTCGATCTCGCCGGTCACGCGCGCAGGTTGCTACGCGCCCGGTGGCCGCTACCCGCTGCCGTCGACGGTGCTCATGACGGCTGTGACGGCGCGGGTCGCCGGCTGCGCCGACGTCATTGTCGCGTCGCCGCATCCTGCGCCCATCATTCTGGCCGCCTGCCACGTCGCCAAGGTCGACAAGCTGCTGACGATCGGCGGCGCCCAGGCTATCGGCGCCATGGCCTACGGCGCGGGCGCCGTGCCGGCCTGCGACGCCATTGTCGGTCCAGGATCCAAGTGGGTCACCGCCGCCAAGTCACTCGTGGCCGGCTCGGTTGCCATCGACATGCTCGCCGGCCCGTCTGAGTGTCTGGTCCTCGCCGACGCATCCGCCGATCCGGGGCTCATCGCCGCCGACCTCCTCGCCCAGGCTGAGCACGACGTCGCCGCCGTGCCGATCCTCGTCACGCCCGATGCGTGCGTGGTCGATGCGGTCAATGCTGCGCTCGCTTCCCAGATCGCCTCTGGTGAGCTTGGGCCCAACGCAGCGACCGCGACGACCGCGCTCGCCAACAACGGGTTCTCGGTCATTGCCGCCAACATGGATGAGGCGGTGGCGGTGGCCAACGCGCTTGCGCCCGAGCACCTGGAGATCCAGGTTGACGGGGGCAAACATGATCTGGCACGGCTGACTGAGGAGCTGGACAACTACGGATCGCTATTTGTGGGCGCCGGCTCGGCCGAGGTGCTCGGCGACTACTCGGTCGGCGTCAACCACACGCTGCCAACCGGTGGGAGCGCCAAGGCCTTTGGCGGCCTCTCGGTCCTCACCTTCCTCCGGGTCCGGACCTTTGTCCACATGACGGACATGGGTGCCGCGGGCGACATCGTGGCCGATGCGGTGGCGCTCGCGTCGATGGAGGGTCTGCTCGGCCACGCGGCTGCGGCCAAAGCACGCCTCGCGCTGGTCGGCACCGAGAAGAGCGGATCTATCTCGCGCTCGCGGGCCGGATCGGCCAGCGCCGTCGGCACTGCAGGCGTCGCCCTCCCGGCCGCCAACGAGAGCGGCGCTGTCATCAAGTTTGCGCTGCCCAAGGGCCGGATGAACGAGAACATCCTCTCACTCCTCGCAGACGGTGGAATCAAGGTTAAGATCCGGGCCCGGTCGCTGCGGCCGTCGATCAACCTCGACGGATGGGACGTCAAGCTGCTCAAGCCGCGCGACACGGTCCGGCTCATCCAGGCCGGCAAGCGCGACATGGGCTTTGCCGGCGTCGACCTCATCGCCGAGCTTGAGGCCGGCGGCGAGGTGGTGCCATACTTTGCCACCGGCATGGACCCGGTCCGGGTTGTCGTCGCCGCGCCGGATGCCCTCCTCGCTGCCCACGGCGGCTCGCTCCCCACCGATCGCAAGCTTGTCATCGCCACCGAGTACGTGACGCTCACCAAGAAGTGGATCGCGGACACCGGTCTCGACGCGTCGTACATCAAGACCGGCGGTGCGACCGAGGTCTACGTGCCCGACGACGCCGATGTCATCATCGACAACACTGCCACCGGAGAGACACTCAAGGCTAACCGGCTCTCCATCATCGACGTCATTATGACCTCGGAGACGTATCTGGTGGCGTCCAAGGCCGCGCTTGCCGACCCGGTCCGCAAGGCCGAGATCGATCGCTTCGTCCTCCTCCTCAAGTCGGCCCTCGATGGCCGCTCGCGCGTCATGATCGAGTTCAACGTCGACGAGAGCCTGCTCGAGGATCTCATCCCCTCGCTCCCCGCGCTCAAGAACCCGACCGTGGCGCAGCTCTACGGCGGCCACGCCTTTGCCGTCCGCACCGCCGTCCAGCAAAAGGCGCTCACCACCCTCATCCCACAGCTGAAGATGGGCGGTGCATCCGACATCGTCGTCACTCCCATCCAGCAGCTCATCCTGTAGTGGGATCGGTAAATGGCAATTTTGATCAAGTTAACGCCCCGTGCGGCCGAGTCGACCACGAGCACCGAGTCGGCCAACCACTCGACCCGCTGGGCTCCAATTGCTCGAGCCTTTTCCCTCGACCAGCGCGAGCAAGTCGACGCCGACCATGAGTCTAGACGAGTTCCGCGAGCCGTTTGACCTCGTTGTGGCCGGCACCGGTGTGGCACAGAGTGTCCTGGCTGGGTATGTTGTCTCGAAATAGCTTGCCCATCCCTACAGGTCCAGGTCGCCGTGAAACGGTGGCGTCATGGAAGCCGGCCACCGCTTCTCCACGGCCTTTCCCCCTCTCACGCTACGACCTTTTCCTGTGCACTTTGCGACCTTTTCCTCACCACACTCACGTACCTCCCCTTACCGTCGCTGTGCGCAGCGCGGCTGCCCGGATCGGCAAGCGCGTACTCCATCTCGACGCCAACTCGCACTACGGCGGACCATGGGCCTCGCTCCCGTTTCCGGAACTCTCCAGGACCATGTCGACGACCGGATCGGACCATGGCGGTGAGGTGGGCCACGGGGATGAGTCTGGCGATCGGAGCCAGATGGCGGAGACCGAGGGCATGGATAAGGGAAGCGCGGCGGCGCTTGAGGCTCTGGGCGTGGATGGCTGCAGCATGATGGCGCGGGCTGGGATCGGCCATGCGCGGGCGGTGGTGGTCGATGCAGCCGCGGTGGCCGACTTTGCGCTGCCGCAGAACGCACGAAAGTTCAACGTCGATCTCGGCAACAAGGTCATCCCGGCGCGTGGCAGCCTTGTCGCCGACCTCATCTCGTCGGACGTGGCCAAGTACCTCGAGTTCAAGGCGGTGAAAAGGCGCTGCTGTACTCGGACGGCGCGTTCCGGGCCGTGCCGTGCTCCAAGGCCGACATCTTTGCCGATCCGTACGTCAAAGCGCTGGAGAAGCGCAAGCTGATGAAGTTCCTCAAGCCGTATGCGCCGCAGGATCTCTCGACCGCAACGAGCGTTGATGCAGCCGGTCACTCCCCTACCGCCGACGGCGCCAAAGCCGATGACGGCACGCTCGACGAGGCCCTCGACGCTGCGCGAATGAGCGGAAAGCTCGCGGCGTTTGTCAAGTATGCCATTGCGCTTGTCGAGCGCGACGAACCGCCGCTGAGCAAAGCCGCTGGTGAGGCCGCCATCCGGCTGTATCTCCACTCGCTGGGCCGGTACGGCAAGACCGCGTTCCTTGCCCCGATGTACGGTATGTCCGAGATCGGACAGGCGTTCTGTCGGCTGTGCGCCGTCTTTGGCGGCTTCTACGTCCTCTCGTGGCCGCTCACACGCTGGTATCTGGCGCCTGGGACGGGGTGCGCTGTGGGTGTCGGGACCGAGGCCGGCGTCGTCCTCCGCGCCGCTCACTTTGTCGTCGGGCCCGAGTACCTCCCGAGCGCCATGGTGGCTCGGACCGAGGCGCGCGTCGCCCGCGCTATCGTTGTCGCCCGCCGCTCACTAGTCGCGGATGCCAAGCTGGCTGTGGCCTCGATCCCGCCACGCGCCGTGGCCGACAACCCTAACCCCGTTTATGTGGTCCAGGTCGACGACTCGACCGAGTCGTGCCCGCCCGGGTTCTGTGTTGTTCAGATGAGCATGGCACTGCCTGCCGATGGCAGTGCAAACGACGGGCGCGAAGTCATGGAACACGTTGTCGCGCACTTTTACGACGTCACGCCTGTTGTGGCCGAGGTCGAGGCTGAAACCGAGGCCGAGGCTGAAACCGAGGCCGAGGCTGAAACCGAGGCCGAGGCTGAAACCGAGGCCGAGGCTGAAACCGAGGCCGAGGCTGGCGCAAGCACAGACACAAGCGCCAAGCCCAAGGCCGTGTGGTACTGCACTTTTGCGCAGGTCGAGCGGGTAATCGACGGTGCAGCCCGGGATGTGCCAAGCAACATCACCGTTGTGCCCGACGTCTCGGGTGGGCTTTGCGCTGAGGACGTCATGGCGCAGGCCCGGTCAATGTTCGAGTCACTGTTCCCGGGCGAAGAGTATCTGCCGAAGATGCCCACGCCCGAAGAGTACGAGTGGGCCGGGGCCGGCGATGCCAATGACAATGCCGACGGCAACGGGGCCGACCCTACCACGGCCGAGCCCAACACGGCCGAGCCCACCACGGCCGAGCCCGCCGCATCATAAACCATCAAGCAAAGCCCTCGGGACAGTTGCCATCCAGCACCACGTCGTCATCCATAAACGACTTTTGCGAGCGGATGTAGTCACATGAGGCCTTGTAGCCAGCGGCAAGCTCCGCATCGTCGACAGTTTCCGGGAGCATCGTCTTGTAGCATGAACAGTACTCGGGGATGGCCAAGAGATGGTCGGCATAAGCCGCGTAGTACCGGTTGAGACTCCAGGCCGGCGACGAAAAGTAGAGCGAGATGGCGAGCGAGGGTTCGTCCGAGAGCACGGTCGTCTCGTGGTACCAGCCTGGATAAAAGACAAGCACATCGCCCGGGTGGAGGACGCAGCTATCAAAGTCGTCGGCGCCCGCGCTACGGTTGCCAGGGTTGTCCAGATCCCACAGCTTGACGCCGGCCAGCTGGAACGAGAACGAGACGGCGCATCCCGAGTCGATGTGCCGGTCGTTGACGTCCATGAGCCGTCCCACAAACACATAGTCCGATCCGAACGTCGGCACCAAGCCATCACGATTAAGCCACTCGGGCACGTCGTAGTGCTCGCGCAACTGCGCCCGCATGGCCTCATCCTCGGCCACGTTGACGTCGTCGCTGACGTCGTACAAGCCCGGAAAGACCTCCCCCAGATGCTCGATCGACCAGAACTGCTCATCAAAGGTATGTCCGGTCACAACCACCGGTCGTCCGCCGTCGATCTCGTCATACAGCTCCTCGCGCACACTCTTGTCGTTCGCCACTGCATGCGCCGAAAATCGCCGAAGGCTGCACGCCGTTGCCGCCAGCTCGTCTCGCGAGAGGGCAGGTGCCTCGTCCGACACGACCGCTGCCGCCGCCGCCACCACCGCCAGGAGTGTCACAGCTGCCAGAGCCGCAGCCACCATAACCGCGCACCCTATACGCCCTCCCCTCTGCATCATTCAAGAGCGGTGTACGTCGTCGCTCTCGTCCCGGAAAGGCGCTCGCCAGCAGAGCCATCTCATGCAAAGTCGGCCGCCTGGCACGAGCGGCACGCCCTTTTCTCGGATCGGCGTAGGATAGGCGAGCGATGGACGGGCAGGAGGGAAGGGATGGGAGACAAATTACGTTCATCAGACACTATGACTGCTGCTACTGGTTTGAGTCTTCCTTGAAGGCACCATTGTGTGTGTTTGCTACATCACGCACGGCAAGTTCCTACATGCTGTGCACTCCCCCACGTGGCATGCCGATCACTGATCAAAGTATTTTTACTCTGCCAAACTTGTCATGCTCTCTCTCCCCTCCCCCCACCTGAGCCCACCTCCCCACCCCTCGACGCATCCCCCATCTTCACCATCTTCACCGATCCTGCATCCACTGTAGCCTTTCTTCCTCGATTCCAAATGATCTGCTCGACTGCAGACGACGGCGCCCCGGGGAACGGCCACTCCTCGCACGAGCAGCCATCACCATGCGCGGCGAGGAGCTCATACCGCGACCTGCGTTCATGACAGTGCCACTACCTCGGTTGGACTGCATGACGGCAGGGAAGAGAAGCCGAGGGAGTCGTGCTGGAGCTCGAGACGAGGAGCTCGAGTTCGTGCTTGGCTCGGGCGAGGACAGCGGAAGCGACGGGGCACAGGCGGCGGACGAGGCGGCGGATTTGGCGGAAGATGGATGCGGCCAGAGTGGAGGACGGACGAAGCGATATGAGCTGGCGAAGAGGATGAGGGCAAGTAGTGGCATGAGAGAGAAGCGGCGGAGGTTTGCAGCACCTCCGGAACTTCCTGTCCGCCCGTCGGAGGCGCTGATGACCAACAGGAGGGCGATGCGAACACCCGCGGCGGTGGTCATCGGGCGACGGATTTATCGGATTGGTGGGGCGAGCGGAGCAGATGGAGGACGGCGGCTACCACGGCTGGCGGCTGTACCCAAGCCACCACCTACGCCGCCCAGCTCGCGTCGCAAGCCGAGATCAAGGCATCACAAGCCGGCGCGTGGGCGCGGGCGTGGGCGCGGGCGTGGGCGCGGGCGTGGGCGCGGTGGGCGCGGGCCACGGGCCAGACGAGCGACGTTTGTCACGGCGCCGCGCGAGACGCAGGCCATGGTTGTGGGCGAGGGCGAGACAGAGGAGACAATGGAGGACGAGGAGGCGCGGGTAGCGTCAGCAATCCGGGCCCGGGAGGCCGCGCTCGTCTCGCAGGCCGAGCGGGTGCAGCGGCGAGCAAAGCGAAAGGCCGCAGCGGCAGCCCGAGAAGCGCAGCGCATAGCTGTGGCCAAAGCCGAGTCGGAGCGGATCGGGATCGAGGAGCAGTTTATCGTGCAACGGCGGCTTGCGACGGCGCGGCGGGCCAAGGCGCGCGAGCTCGACGCGGCGATGGCCAACGTCTCTGCGCTGCTCCCGACCGCTCTCCACGCCCTGGTATATGGCCACCAGCTCGGCGGTGCAAGGGCGCTCGGGCTGGGACATGACAGGCGGATGCCGGCAGCGTAGAGTGGGATCTCACCCGAGCGACGGCAGCGACGACGGCATGTTCAGCTCGATTGCGCAGGCGGCCAAAGTCGGCGATGTCGACTCGGTCCGGTGGCTCATTGAGAACAAGGGGGTGTCTGTCAACGACAACGACGACGACGGCGACACGGCGCTCATTCTGGCAGCACGGTTCAATCACCTGGAGCTGATGGACCACTTGCTGATGCGGACAGACGTGGATCTGGAGAAGCGCGACAAGTACGGACAGACTGCGCTGTTCAACGCGGCGTACCAGGGCCACCTCGACGCGGCGCGACGGCTGCTTGTCCATGGCGCGAGCCCAAACGTAGCAGATCAAGGCGGCTCGCAGCCGCTGCACGTGGCGACGTCTGGTGGCTCGCTCTCGATGGTCGAGCTGCTTCTCGAGTACGGAGCAGACGTGCGTGCCGTCTCGTTCGAGGGCCTCACCCCCTACGGCATTGCGGACGAGAAGAACCTGTACGGGATCAAGGACGCGCTGCGAGTGGCCGAGGAGCGGCGGTTTGTGCGCGCCCGACACAAGATCGCCGCCGGCTCGACCAGCGTGCGGTTTGCCGAGCCGGACGCCAAGCTTGTCCAGCTCGGCTCGGAGCCGACACTTGAAACCGGCTCGCCGGACAGGGGTGGGCTGAAGCGGGCAGCAACGATGTCGCGGACGTCGGTGGTGATGCGCGGTAGGCCGGACGAGGCCGACGAGAGGACGCAACCGGCGGCTACTGACTAGCTCTCCGGCTTGACCGCGGGCGGCGAGAGTGAGGCAGTGACCTTGCGAGTCCGCGGTGGTGTCTCAAACTGCGAGGCAAAAACTGCTGGGTCGGTGGGCGAGTAGCGGGCGTGGACTCGGACCTGGCGTTCGTACATGAGGTTCTCAGAGAGGTCTGCTACCCAGTTGTTGGTGATGCCGGAGCGGAGGTAGGTGTAGAGCGGGTAGGGCGAGCGGGTGATGACGACGACGTCGCGCGGCTCAAGCCGCTGACCCCAACGACCTTCGAGAAAGGCAGCTGACTTGAGCGGCGAGAGAGTGACAGTGGCGGAGCCCGGGAGTATGATCGGGCGAGAGGAGAGGGTCATGGAGCAGAGCGGCGAGACAAGGATGCAGTCGATGGAGGGGTGAACGATCGAGCCGCCGGTAGCCATCGAGTACGCGGTCGAGCCAGTAGGGGTGGCCACGATGAGGCCGTCGCCCTGGAAACGAGCCAGCTCGTTGCCGTCGATGCCGCAGGCGATTTCGGTGACACCGCCTAGAAAGTCGTGCGGTCGCTTGATGACCACCTCGTTGAGGATCTGCATGGCCGGGGCGACCTGGGTCGAGACTGGCGCCTCGCCGTCGCCGACGTCTAGCACGTGCTCGATGGCATACTCGAGCCGTGAGCGCCGAAGGACACCAAGCGAGCCCGAGAGGATAGCCTCGAGGACGACTCGCGCCTCGGGCGGCTTGAACGGCATGAGGAAGCCGAGCGAGCCGCACGAAAAGGCGGCCAACGGCGGAGCTGGGCCCTGGAACAGGGTCTGGGCATGGAGGAGCGTGCCATCGCCGCCACACACCACAACCAGATCGATGTTCGTTTGCCAGCCGCGACGGCCAAGCGTGGCTACAGACGGCGCTCGGCGGACGAGGACCGGCTCGCCGGTGGGGCCTGCTGCGGTCGGCTCAATGAAGCACTGGACCGGGGGCGAGGCCGAGGAGTGGAGCCAGTCGATGACCGATGCAGCAAAGGCAGCCGTACCGGCATCATGCCGCTTGACCACAAACAGAACACGCAGCTGATCGCCATCCTGCACGTCATGCGGGAGATAGCCACGGCCGCCAACGCCGGGCATATCGTCGAGAGTCAATGGACTTGAGAGCGTTTCAATGGTCGCAGTTGTTGACCACCGAATACTACCCATGCCTACACCCATGCCCACCATGCTCCTGCCGACCTCTCCATATGGTGACAACGGTGATGGGTACTTGCCCAACAACCTCGTCCTTCTCCCCCTCCTCATCGTCGTCGTCGTCGTCGCCGCCGCCGCCACCGCCGCCGCCGCCGCCGCCGCCGCCGTCGTCGTCGTCGTCGTCGTCGTCGTCATCGCCGACCGTACACGACGCCATACTGGCCCTCCTCGCCAATGCCCCAGCACCTGGGTCCATACCACCCTACGAAGTGCAGGGAGCATAGCCTTGGTCAGAGCAGTGGCTGCTGCTGGCGAGGTTTGGTCTCAAGGTATGGTTCAGGTATGTGGGTGGCTCTCGGTGCAGAGCTCGCCCGCTCGCCCTCGCTCGCCCTCGCTCGGCTGCGCCTGAATCGTTTGCCAGCTGGCGAACAAATGGCCTTTCCTCGCATGCCATCCCCAGACTGGCTCGAGGGGTATCAAGAGATCCGCACAATGTACCTACGCCAGCCTTCCATGCCCACAGCATCACATCGATTGGCATGATCAACCACACATGTACATGATCTTCTGTCGCAGGTTCATGTTCACACGCATCAAGATTCTGCTGCAGTGATGGAAATGGTTGTGGGCGCCAAACCGGCAACAACAATATTTTCCAATCCTTTCCTCCCCCGTTTGCCATTCCATATTTATCATCACCAACAATTAATCGTTGGTGGTGGTGGTGGTGGTGGAGAGGGTGGCGGGGCGGGGCGGGGGGAGTTCCAGCACAGTTCAACGGTCAGTTCATTAGCAGGCGAATGGGGAGGGCGGGGCGGGGGCTGGAGGCAGCGGGAGGGGAGAGAGGGGAAAGCGGTAGTATCGCTCGTCTCGTTTGTGTGTGAGAGAGTGAGAGAGAGTGTGGAGGGGAGGGGGTAGTTGAGCTGGTACAGGAGGGAGGATTGGTAGTTATGCACAAGTACAAGTTCTTGGGCAAGAAGGGTGAGGGTACCTTCTCCGAGGTGGTCAAGGCACAGGTTGTCAAGACGGGCAAGTATGTGGCTATCAAGCGAATGAAGACCTCGTTTGATTCCATTGATCAAGTCAATAATCTCCGAGAGATCCAAGCTCTTCGCCGCCTCTCGCCGAATGCAAACATTGTCAAGCTGCAAGAGGTGCTGTACGATCGGCAGACGGGCCGCCTCGCCCTCGTCTTTGAACTCCTCGACATGAACTTGTACGAGCTCATCCGAGGGCGGAGGACAAACTTGCCAGATCATCGCGTCAAGTCGTACATGTATCAGCTGATGAAGAGCATGGATCACATGCACCGCAACGGTATTTTTCACCGCGACATCAAGCCCGAGAACATCCTCATCCGCGACGAGACCAAGCTCAAGCTCGCCGACTTTGGCTCCTGCCGCGGCATCTACTCCAAACAGCCGTACACCGAGTACATCTCCACTCGCTGGTATCGGGCGCCAGAGTGCCTCCTCACCGACGGCTACTACAACTACAAGATGGACATCTGGGGCGTCGGCTGCGTGTTCTTTGAGATCATGACCCGCTACCCGCTGTTCCCAGGCAAGGACGAGCTCGACCAGATCAACAAGATCCACAAAATCCTCGGCACTCCGCCCAAGGCCGTCCTCGAGGGCTTCAAGCGCCACTCGTCCGGCCACATCTCGTTCGACTTTCCGCCCCAGAAAGGCACCGGGCTTGCTTCTCTGCTCACGAAACAGTCCAAGGAATGCGTCGACTTGCTCGCAAAGCTCCTCGCCTACGACCCGGAGGCTCGCTACACCGCCCGCGAGGCTCTCCGCCACCCGTTCTTCAAAGAGCTCTACAGCGCCGACCAGCAACGCAAAGCTGCCAAGGGCCCACCCAAGCCGTCCAAGGGCCCAGCCCCGGCGCCGTTTGCCATCAACCACGCTTCGCTCGCCCCGCATCCGGGCCTTCCCGGCCCTCAGCCGATGCAGCTCATCCAAGCTCACCTCAAGCAGCAGCAGCAGCAGCAGCAGCAACAGCAGCATCAGACGTCGCCTCTCCTCGCCAACGGGCTCGCCCGCCAGAACATGGCCCAGGGCCAGCTGCTCGGCGGTCCAGCCGCAGCCTCCGCCCATGCCTCCGCCCTCCGTGCTTCACAAGTGGCACAGGCCAAGCTCATGGGTCCGGCTGCCGGCCCGCCCCCGCTTGTGGCCTCCTCCATCTCGCCGCATGCGCTCCACGCCCACGGCGCGCCGCAGCACCCCAGCGCGGCGCCGAGCCTCCCGTCGATTGCTGGCCCGTCTGCCACCACCGGTGCCAGCGGGCATACTGCCTCGCCTCCGCGCGCCCCGCCCTCGTTCGTCTCGCAGGGCACACGGCTCGCCATTGGTGGACACGCGCCGTCACCCGCGGTGGTCAACACGTCGGGCCTCGGACGCGGACGCGGACGAGGGCGTGGACGCGGACGCGGGCGTGGACGCGGACGCGGACGCGGACGCGGGCGTGGGCGTGGGCGTGGGCGCACCGCTCCTAACCGTGGCCTTGGCCGCGGCAACCTCTCGGCCTATGCCTCACCCTCGCCGGCTCGCCGACTGGACCCGCTCCGCAGCAACGGCCGCGGTGGTGCCTACGTCTCGCCTTACTCGCAAAAGCGCATCGCCGCCTCTCGTAAGCCAGCCGAAGCCTCACCGCGGCTGCGCGGCTCGGTCTACGGCCGAGGCAGCCCACACCGCGCCGCCCCGATGCGGCCAGCGGCGCTGGCACCGCTCGCATCGCGGTGGGCATGACGACAACCTTCCTCCCTTACCTGCCAGATCAAGAGACTTGACCGGATGCAGGGAATCCCCAGGTCATTTGGCACTGTCCCGTCTGCGGCCATAAATGACCAAACGGACACCCATTACTGACGTAATCAAATTGGCGCGTGTGCGGGGATTTAATCGTCGTCATCCAAGTCCGCATCTGTCTCCCGTTTGACCGCAAGCCGCAGAGGTACGCACAAGCTCATTGCCCCCCGACCAGCCTATGCACCCGAAATTGAAGCGCCCTACGCGACTTTCTACCCGCTGTGGTATATACTCTTGCTTTCCATTTCATGATGTACATGTAGGAAACATATTCCTGGTGCAAGGCCATCCCCATGGCCTGGCCAAGTTCTTCCCCCCTCGTAGTGCGGAAATCTGCCAATTGCCATTTCATTTGACTCGGCGCGTTGCATATTTTGTATTCTTAGGGTGTTTTCGTATCTGCCACTATCCCGCACTTGCCTGTTGCGGCAAACGTTCGTTCATCTCGAGTCAATAGATGGTTCAGCCATTTTTGTTCGATCTCAATTGGCTCCACCGTCGCCCCTTTTTCCCGCACCTCCTGCCCCGCTCCGCACCACCACCGTCAACAGAGCATAGCTCTCATACTCATCTTACTCGACGGAAACAGCAATCCCCCCTCCCCC
>NW_013657678.1:592973-604012 GCF_000142905.1 Thecamonas trahens ATCC 50062 | reverse complement strand
CCCCCCCCCCCCCCCCCGCCCTATTGTCAGCCGGTCAAATTGTTGTTGTCATGGACGTTGTTGACAAGTTTGACTTTTCTACGTTTGCTGCCAACTCGTTGGCGAATGTGATGAAGACCGGCAAATTGCGGGCCAACAGCGAGCTCCTCGCTCCGCCGCTGCCACGGCCGAACGCAGCCATGATGTCCAAGGCTGCCTTGCATTCAGGCTCGGGCCAAGCCACTACGCTTGCTCCCCAAGACTCGCAACTTGGTGCAAGATCGCCTGGATCTATCTCGCAATCGTTGTCAGATGCGTCGGGATCCGATCCGGACGAGCCGCCGGCCAAGCGGCAAAAGAAGTGGAACCTCATGCCGTTCTCAGAACTCATCAACAGGGCACAACACCATGCTCTCAAGGCAACCAGCGCGCGTGTGGCGGATGCTGGTCTTGCCGCCGCCGCTGCTGTTGTCCGCGAGTCCTCCGGCGGCTCGGTCCGCAACCGGTCGCACACTCCGCCGACCGCCCCGGTCGCGGTCGGCGTTACGGCTGGCGAGAGTGGCAACGTGCCGACGCCTAACGAAGCCGCCGCCCTCTTCCCGGCCGCCGTTGCTGCTGCCGCTGCCGCCGCAGGCCACATTAACCCGACGGTGCCGATCCATCCGACACAGGCGCAGCAGCTGGCCCAACAGGCCAAGCTTGCGCAGATGCAGGCGCAGGCCGCAGCCCATGCTCAGGCGCAGCAGGCGCAGCAGCTGCTCATTCTTCAGCAGCAGCAGCTGCAGCAGCAACAGCTCATGCTGCAGCGGCTGAAGGAGGCCGAGTGGATCCGCCAGCAGCAGCAGGCACAGCAGCAGGCGCAGCAGCAGGCGCAGCAGCTGTACATGATGGGCTTGGGTGGTTCGTCACTCGGCATGTCGATGGGCATGGGAACCATGCAGCAGCCGCTCTATCCCACGTCGTCGCCATCGCCGTTTGGCAACCCGATGCACGCGCAGCAGATGCTCTCGTCGCAGTTTGGCTCGTACATTTCTTCGTCGCAGGCCATGGGCATGATGTCTATGGGCACGCCCTCCTCGTCGAACTCAATGATGGCTATGCAGGCCCAGAGCGCTGTTGCTCCTCCTGTCTATCAAGGTCAGCACGCGTTTCCGCTGCTTGCCCCGCCGCACACCATGCCGGCACCGTCGCCGCTTCAATCAGCGCCTGTACCGGCGTCTGCTCTGCCGCCCGCCCGCCCGTTCCCACCTGCCAAGCAGGCCAAGCAGGCCGAGAAGGCCAAGCAAGCCAAGCAGGCCAAGACAACAGCATCACCCAAGTCGTCGCGCAAGCGCAAGCGCTGTGCACCGGCTGCCGCCACTGCTGCTTCCTCCTCGGCCGCCGACCGCCAGGCGCTCGAGGCTCTGCTTTCGTTCACCAGCTGAGCACGCCTGCCACGCCTCCTTTATCTCCTGCTTGCCACCTCCTTGCACCTTGTTCGTACCCTAGAACTCATACACGGCCTCGACTGCAATCTGGAATGCATCGAACGGCTCCTGGTTCTTGGTCTCCACCACAATGGTGAGCACGACCTCCCTGCCCGACTCGATCTCCATGTAAACTGCTGCACGCCCGACCTCGCCCGGCTCGCTCTTGCCCGCACTCCCGCTCTTGCCCTTGCCCTTGCCGCTCGCCTCGGCTTCCTCGCTCTTGCCGTCGCCGCCGTCGCCGCCCTCGCTCGCCCCGGCCTCATTGCTGGCCTCGGCCTCGGCCGCCGCAGCTGCCTCAGATGTCAGCACAAGTGCCGCGTTGAGCGTCTTGGTCGTCGTCGTCGTGTTCACCCCAGTCACCTTGAACTCGTGGTATCCGCTGACCTTGAACTCGCCGTCAGGTCCTTGCTGTACCCCATGCCATGCGTCATAAGTCTGTCGCCGGTGCAGAGCGATCGCGATCATGATCACCTTGAACTCGTGGTATCCGCTGACCTTGAACTCGCCGTCAGGTCCTTGCTGTACCCCATGCCATGCGTCATAAGTCTGTCGCCGGTGCAGAGCGATCGCGATCATGATCATGATCATGGTCATGGACATGATCATGTTCAGCAAAGACCCTCCCCCCCCCCCCCACCCCATCACTCACGGCACGTACAGCTTTCATCAGACCCTGTGAGACTGCGGTGACCTGGACGCCCTCATGCTCCACTGTCTGACTTTGTGCTTCGCTCATGTTCGTGTAGATGGCTCCAACGAGGCGACGAGTGTGCGGTCGAAGCTGCTGAGCTGCCAACTGCAGCGTTTACGGCGGCCAGACTGCAGCCCTGTCCCCGGGACTCGGCTGAAGAGGGCTTTTCCGGTTGATCTACACCACAACGCACTGTATTGCATGGTCGTAGTCCAGCCGTGATCAAGACACGCGGCTCCATTGCTGCCTTGGCCAACCTCGTTCTGAACGGTCATCGAAGCTGGACACTAGAGCTGGGCTGGGGCAGAGCAACTATCAAGCCACGGCAGCTATTAGCCAAGATCCCACCTCACCACCGCCGGGCCAACTGAGCTACATCCACGCGCTTCGTGGAGCGTGTATGCTACTCGATCACCAGGCTGGTGGCTGGTGCGTGTTGGGTTCGCTGGCACGGCGGCCTACACTCACACTCGTCGCGGCCTTTCAAACTTTTGGCCGATGGCTTTCGACCTCCTCGGGTACGTTAACTAAGCTAGCATGCGGAGCAGACACTCAGCATACCAAGGTATTTCGTCATACTGACATTGACATACGCTAGCCTATTTTGCTCGCGGATAGTCGCGTGGAAATGATGGTGGCTTGTTGTGTGCAGTGTGTAGCGCCTTGTGCGTGTTGGGCGTCACCTTGGCGCGCCAACGGACAAAGCTGTGACGAGCAGCGAGGACATTGGCAATGGCGTGAGCATCGCTACAGAGGGCCGGGAAGGACAACATAAGGCAGGTGAGGTTGCTGGAGAGACGGTTACTAACGGATGCTCATGTTGAGCGTGAGTGCAGTCACTTTGGCGTGTCCGAGCCGATGCCGCCTGCCAGGACTGGCGCGCCGTCCAACGGGACCAAGATCCTCATGCCCTCGGTGAGACCCATCGATTACATCAACGGAACGGCCGAGGAAAAGGCGGCGGCCATCAAAGCGGCTGGTCTTCCTTCGGATCATCCCAACTTTCATCGCATGTATGAACTGACCGCGTATCGTGAGGCCTACTCGCCGCCACGCCATTCGCGCCATGGCGCCACCCAGCTGATGCAGGAGAACGAGCGCGAGTCGGCGAGCCAGCACGCTGCCCGCAACATCGAGGAGGGCCGCAAGCTTGCCATGGGCTCACTCTCGCGCGACGCCTATCTCGGCCTCAAGCAGGCGCTCCAGCGCGGCTCGCTGGCCACGCCCAGTGCCTTTGCCGCCATGATGCAGGAGGACGCCGCCGCCGCCGCCGTTGCGCCGCCTGCACCGCCTGTCGCTGCCACTCCGCCGCCTGCACAGAACCACATGGAGACTCGGCGCGATCTACAGTACGAGCTGCAGCAACAAGCTGCATACGAGGCGGCTATGGCCGAGCAGGCTGCGTACGAGCAGGCGCAGCAGCAGGCTGCGTACGAGCAGGCTGCGTACGAGCAGGCCCAGCACCACCAGACCGCATACGAGCAGGCCCAGGTCGAGGCCCAGTACCGCACGGCCGAGACACCGGCACCTGACCGCGCACGCCATGCAGCCGAGACACCTGGCCCGGCAACGGTGTACGATTCGGCGCACGAGGCGCAGGCCGAGTACGAGCATCGTCACTCTCCTCGGGCCCAGCAGACTGCCCCGGCGGCGCCTTCCTCTGACGGTGCCAGCGACGACTTTGAGTACTACTTTGAAGACGTGGTTGTTGCCGATCCGCAGGCCGAGCTCCGCGCGTATCAGGAGGAGCAGAAGCGCAAGGTCCTCGAGTTCAACAAGCGCATGCTTGAGGAGAAGCAGGCTGCCACAGCGCGTGCTCGCATGCTCGAGTTGCAGGAGGCCGAGAACGAGCGCCGCCGCGACGCCGCTGCTGCCGCCGCCGAGCGCGCCCGCGCTGCCGCCGAGAAGCAGCGGCAAATCGAGGCCGCTCAGGCCCAGCTGGCGCAAGTGGAAGAGCGTCAGCGGCGCGAGGCCCAGGCCACCTACGCCGAGCAGATGGCTGAGCGCCGCCGGCTCGAGGTGCTTGCGCAGCGCGACGCGCTCACCGCCACATACGCCGACAACTCGGACAGGCGTGAGCTCGCACAGACGCTACAGGAGCAGATTGCTGCTCGCCGTGAGCGCGAGCTGCGGCAGCGCGCCGCTGATGCCGCCGTCCACTACGAAGGCTCTCTTCCGCTCAAGCCGGCGTACTCGACCGAGGCTGCTCGCTCCGCGCAAGAAAAGTACCGTCAGGAGCTGCAAGCCCAGATTGCACTCACCCGCGAGCGTCGCATGCAGGATGCCCTCCGCGAGCTGCAGGAGGACACCCAGCGTGCCCGCGACGTCGATGCCCGCAACTCAACCGCCAACTTTGACTGGAACGAGCACCGCGCCGCTGTCCGCGCCAAGCTTCAGGCCGAGTGGGAGGCCAACATGGCCGCCAAGCAGGACCGCGAGATGCGTGAGCGCCTCGCAGACATCCAGGACGCCCGCACCGCCATCGAGCGCGACGTCGCCGCCGCCGCCGCAGAGCGTGAGGCCAAGATTCGCGAGCAGGAGAACAGCCGCAAGATGGTCTCTGTCCTCCAGGCCCAGATGGCCAACAAGCGCGAGCGCGAACTCCGCGAGGCCCTCTACGATGCCCAGTTTGCCGCCCCGGCCATCACCATCAACGCCAAGGGCCAGTACGTCCAGCGCGTCCGCCGCAAGCGTCGCAAAGCTCCTCGCCAGAGCAATGCCTGATCCATCCATGCATCTGCTCCTCTCTCGCCTGCCCATCAAACGTCAACGCCCTCTTCCCTCCAAAACTCCCAACCCCCCAAACCGACCTCGTCGCCTTGCCCCGGCCAGGCGCCACCCGACAGCGCCACTCAGCACTCAGCCCACCTCTCCCCGTTGTGGCAGAATGAGCTCGGCAGCGGAGAATGAGTGCGACAACAGCCAAGGCGAGATGGAACGCATGCTCTCGTCGCTTAGTGGCGAGCACCAAGTGACTGCGAGAGGAGCCGTGGAGCAGATTGAGGAGCTGACCTCGCGAGCTCATGCCCTTGCAGCTGAAGTGGCTCAGCTGAAAGCTGTCCTGGGTGAAGATCCGGCTCCGGTTGCTCAACCTGATGAAGATCCCCAACTTGCTCGTCTTCGTGCCATTCGCGATGAAATCTTCTCCATTCAGTCCACCGTCTCTGAGCTCACGCTCGTTGTCTACACCGCCGCCATGCAGTCTGCTGTTGAGTCTCGCCTGGAAGAGCTTGACGAGAAGGATGCAGAGGAGGCGGCGGCATTGAGCTCAGGCCAGGATGCACGCTTGTCGACGTGCTCAAAGGGAAAGAACGAGATCGATGCTGTCGACGGGCGCGCGGTGTCGCCAGAGGACTCGGCCAAGCTTGGTGACGACGTCGACAGCGATCAAGACGTTCCGGTTGTGGTCACCCGTGGCGCAAAACGGGCTGCTGCCCGTGCCGTCACTGCCAGCCAGCCCACATCACCACCGGCTCAGCGCCGCGAGCTCGATGTCACTCGGACTGGCATCCGCAAGGCTCTGCTGCTCCTTGTCCTCGTCGTCGCCTTTGCTTTTGGCGTCTCGCTCATTGTTTACTCGATCCGCGCTCGGAGCCATGCTGTACACACTGACCTCTGAACAAACACAACTCACAGACCATGGGCGTTGGCCTCGGAGACCAGCGAGTCGACTTGGTCGCGCAGCGCACCGGTGAGCATCTCCACCCGCGCTTGCAGCGCCGCGTTCGAGACAGAGACCGCCGCCTTTCGCGGTGACGTGCTCCCGCGCGTCGGTGATCGCAGCCGCGGCCCGCCTCTCCGCGCGCTCTGTGTGCCGAGCGCCATAAGCCGCAGCGAGTCGGCCTCGGCCTGCTCGCGCCGCAGCAGCGCCGAGTGCTTCCGCCGCAGCGCTTCGTGCGCGTTGCGCTCGGCCCGAAGCTCCTCGGTTGCCGACGCGCTCAGCGCCTGTGCCTGGTGCAGCTGCGACGAGAGGCTCTGGATTTGCGCCTGCGCCTCAGCAAGTGACTTGACCTTGCCTGAAAGCTCAGCCTCGACACCCGCAGCGTCGTTGCGCGCGTTGGTTGCTGTAGCCCGCGCCGACGCCAGCTGTGTCTCCAGTGTCTCGCGCTCGTACTCGACGTCGGCCAACCGCTGCTCTTTCTCCGCTAGCGCCCGCTGGCACTCGTCGAGCGCGGTCCGCAGCGACTTCACCGCCGCTGCGTCGGTATCAGCCTTGCCAGCGAGCGCATCATAGTCGGTCTGCAGCGCCGTGAGTTGGACGTCGGTCCGCTCGAGCGCAGCCTCAAACTGGCCCGCCGTCGCCAGCAACTCCTTCTCGCGCGTCTTGTACTCGGCAACAAGACGGTCCAGCGAGGCCACCTCGTCCTGAAGCCGCACCACGTCCTCGTCGCGCGCCTTGATCTTACCTAGCAGCCGGCTCTCAGACTCGGCAAAGTTGGTCAGCTGCGTGTGCTGCGCCGCAACGTGCGCCTCGAGCTCGCGGATCCGCTCATTGGTCGCCCGCACTGCCGCGTGAGTCTCTGCCACACGCGCAGCTCCCTCGTCGAGCGCAGCTTGCTGTTTTCCAGCTCAAAGCCACGCTCCTCGAGCTCCACCTGTGCCATCTCGAGGAGCGAATTGGCCTCAGACAGCTGCTCGCTCTTTTCGGCGAGCTGAGCCCGCGCTTCCGACAGCCGCTCACGAGTCTCGTCGCCTGCTCCACGTGCGTCCTCGACTGCCCGCTCCAGCATAGCAATGCGCTCGCTGGCAGCAGTGGCCGAGTCGCGTGCGTCGCGCGCATCTCGCTTGGCGCTGTCGAGATCAGCCTCGGCTCGCGCAAGCTGGCCCTCCAGCTGACTTATCTTGGACTTGAACGCGTCGTTGCGCGACCGAAGCGACGCCAACGCGTCCTTGTCCGCCGCGCTTTGGGTCCGCAGCGCGTCGAGCCGCATCATGTCCAGCTCGTGACTCTGCAGCCGGGCCTGTACCTCACTCAGCTGCGCCGCCGTGCTACCGGCTGCAGACGCCTCCTCCTTCAGGCTCGCCACCTGCGCTTCCAGCGCCGCCACCCGTCCGGTAGCGCGCTCGACCTCGCTGCTCTTGCCGTTGAGCTTCTCCTGCAACTGAGCGATGGTTTGTGCGTCGTCGCGCGCCCGTGTCGCCGCCGTTTCGGCCGCGCTCGCCGCCACCGCCAGCTCGCGGTTGGCCGCCTCGCGCTCGCTGGCCAGCGCCGCAAGCTTGTCTTGCATCGCCTCTGCCGACCGCACGGCCTCGAGAAGCGAGGCCTTGAGCTCGGCTGCTGACTCGCGGGCCGCGTCGCGCTCGGCTGTCACTGTCTCGAGCTTCATCTTTGCTCGCTCAGCTTCCAGCTCGGCAGCCGCGATCGCAACCGGCTTCTCGGCTGCCGCCGCTGCAGCTGCACGGGAAACTTGGCGCAGCTCATCAGCAAGCTGCTCGTTGCGGGCGTGGAGCTTGGTGTTGCTGCTCTCGAGCTCCTTCACCTTGGCCAGCGCCGTCCGAAGGCCGGCGCGGAGCTTGCTGGCGTCGTCCTTCGCGGCGCTGCCGGTCTCGCGCTCATTCTTGAGCTCATCCTCGCGCATGGCAAGGAGCTTAAGTGCCTTGCGCAGCTGTGACTTGAGTATCAGCCGCTCCTTCTCGACATCAACGAGCGAGAGCTCCGAGTTGGTGAGCTCGGCGTCGAGCTCACGCACAGCGCGCTCAAGCTCGGCCTGCTCCGACCCGGCGGCGCTCGGCTTGTCGGCACCATCGCCTACCACCCGCGACTGCGGCGGCGCTTCAAGAGTCAGTGGCTGTGATGACGCCACTGTTGGCGGTCTCTCCTGCGGCCGAGGGCCCTTGGCCGACGCCGACGCCGCAAACGCCGAGTTCCCAGCCTCCAGTGACTCGAGTCGCGATCGCAGGACTGAGAGTTCTGACAGTAGGGAGGTCGACGCGTCGGCGTCGTTAGCAGAGGAAACCGGAGGAGATCGGACCGGCGACGGCACCGTTGCCTGCGGCGCATGTCGCTGCGGCGGCGACGACGGCGGGAC
Source organism: Thecamonas trahens ATCC 50062 (assembly GCF_000142905.1). Taxonomy (NCBI): domain Eukaryota; order Apusomonadida; family Apusomonadidae; genus Thecamonas; species Thecamonas trahens. The sequence goes on along the minus strand of NW_013657678.1, from coordinate 595,844 downwards.
CGACGACGTGTTTAGCAGCGACGACCGGAGCGCCGAGCTCGACGCTGCAATGGATGACGTCACGGGCGATGGATAGTAAGCCAGAGACGACGATGAAGATGCCACCGGAGGTCCTGCGCTCGACCCATACCCGAGCCGGCGGCGGGGCCCATGACTGGCCTGCAGGCGACGATTCGGTCGGCGTGGACGGGGAGGCGAGCCGCCCGAGGCAATGCGCGAGCGCAGCGAGGAGATCCGTCCGAGAAGATCGTTGTTCATGGCTCACCCGTACACTCCCGCTAACGTCTCGTCGAACAAGCCGTCGAGTCTTTGTCACGCGCCAAGTGTTTGCTCTCTCTCGCCCTTGTCACCGTTTGCTACTCTCTCACTGTCCCGCGCTCGTCAACCACCGCGCCCGCCTGTCGACTGGCGAGCTTTCGACCGAGGGACACGTTTTCGCGCGCAATTCAAAATTTTTGAACTTTTTCCGTACCACTCGCCACTTCCACTTGCTCACCCCAGGCACGTCCAACGACCTCGGCGTCTTCATCCAGCCAGCCACCAATCTCGCGCTTGCCACCGTAGCAGGAAAGCTGCGTGTCATAAGGCCTACCACCGCCGAACGGTCATAGATACACGCACTTGTGGGAATTATAGCATGTTTCGTGGCCTGCCGCGGAGGAAGCTCCAGGAGCTGTGCAAGGCTGTCGGCATCAAAGCGAATCAAAAGGTACGTCTACGGCCTGGATAGCCTGCTGGCGGCAACGTGCTTGATCGATGAAGCGACTCACGCGGACTGGGAGCAGAATGCCGTCATGGCTGACGCTCTCGCGGCGTACTACGCCGGCGGCATCGACGGGGCGACCGAGTCGGACTCGGACTTTGAGACGATGGTGGCCGGGAGCGAGCAGCCAAACGAGAAGGTTAAGGCCAAAGCAAAGACCAAGACAGCATCCCGCAGCCGTCGGCGGGTCCGCAAGCCTGTCCACAAGCCGACGTGCAAGTATGGCATCAAGTGCTTCAACATCGACGAGCGCCACATCGCCAAGTTTGTGCATCCACACGGCCACGATCCGTACCTCGCCAAGTACCGCAACGACGCGGCGCTGTCGTCCGAGACCGAGTCCGGCTCGACCGAGATTGAGAGCAAGGCCACAGACAGCTACGACGGCTTCTCGACCATCGATGTACTGGCGCCGGGTGACGACAACTCGCTTGTCGACTCGGAGCTCGAGACAGACGACGGACTCGGCTCGGCCTCGGACTCGTCGACTACCATCGGCCTTGCCGCCATTCCTGCCACACCGTCGCCGAGCAGCTCGTCGCGCTCGCCGGACTCGGTGCCGCACTCGGTGGCGGCGGCCGCGCTGCGGGCGCAGTTGCGGGCGCCGACCGGCTCGCCCATCATGCTCACCACTCGCGAGCTGGCGGCGGCAGCGCCGACGTTCAAGCTGTGGAAGCCGCCGCCGCCGCCATGCCGACGGGCGCCGCTGGCTCCCGTCAACCGCTAGCAAGCTGTGTGTACAGATGTAAACTCTTTTAAAGATCCGCGAGCGAGAGCGGGGCCCGGAGCGACGACGCGGCGACTGCGGCCCGCGACGACGCCAGCGCGGCGTCGGCCGAGAACTCGGCTCGGCGGGCGGAGGTGAACGGGCGGAGCGGGGCGGTCGACGGAGCAGATGGCGGACGCCGCGAAATCCGCGGCCGCGGCCGTGCCGCCGGCACCCGCGACGAGCGGATGGCAGCGGATGCCGCTGAGCTGGCCGCCATGTTGGCTGAGAGTGTGAGCGCCTCGAGTGAGGTCAGCGCCGCCGACGCCGCTGCTGGCCGGCTACGCGGAGGCGAGGGGGAGAGCGACATGGCCGCAATAGCGTGCTTCAGCTGGGCAAACGTCGGTGCACTCCCATCAACAGCCAGGATGTGCGGGACCGAGCCGAGCGGCTGCGACCGCGGCGGAGTGTCCCACAGCGAGCGGGCCTCGAGCTCGGCAATGCGCGAGTTGGCGGCTGAGACTGCAGCACGGGTCCGTGCCACCTGGCTCCGCACATCAGGCGAGAGCCGAATGCCCTCGGATCTAATCTGTGCCGCAAGGACCGCTGTTGACGACGCTGCCGTGTTGAGCGAGGCGCCGACCGGCGGCTGCAGCGCCATGTGTGTTGCTAGCGCCGGCGCCGCTGGTGGCCCTGGTGCTGGGCCTCCACGTCTGCTCCGCCTGGCGTCGAGTGGATCGACAGCCGCAGCTGTGCGACTCATCGCCCGTCTGCTTGCCAGCACCCGCTCGCTCGCCTCTGCCGCGGGCCTCCGTGTCAATCGTGCGCTCGCCACGAGCCCTGCTGATGCCAGCGGCTGCCTCGGCGGCATGTGCGGGCGATCTGTGCGCGGTGGGAGCGGTTCGAGCTTAGGCGGTGCATAGGCTGGGACAGCCTCGCCTCTCATCCGCGAGAGGGACTCTGCAAAGATCCGCTGTGACGGCGACGAGCCTCCGCCGTGGCTTGTTGGCGCAGCGCTGGCTGATGATGCTGGCGCAGAGGAGAGTCTTGCCTGACTCTGCCCATAGCTTGCCGTCTGAGCAGCCAACCGACTCTTCTGTTCGACCTTTTCAAACCGAGAGCGAATATCACCGTCATCGTGCCCATACCCAGTCCCGCCCCGTCGATGAGAGCCTGCCGCGCTGTCGCGTGTCCTGTTGGCGCCCTTTGAGCCAGGTGCCAGCCAAGCCGGGAGGTACGCCGGCTGAGAGCGAGCTGGGGTTAGTTGAGACATACCTCACAGTGTATGCGTGTGTATGGTGTATGTGTGTGTGGGTGGGGGGGTGGGGGGGGGGTGGGGGGGGGGGGTGGGTGGGGTGGGTGGGTGGGTGGGTGGTGGTGGTGGTGGTGTGTGTGTGTGTGT
>NW_013657678.1:587565-592646 GCF_000142905.1 Thecamonas trahens ATCC 50062 | reverse complement strand
TCCCCCCACACCCCACACCCCTCCCTTCCATCCCTTCCACCCCGCAACCCCTGGCTGATCATCTCCAAACTCTTTTCCACTCTGGTCCCCCTCCCCCACCCCCTTCCAATCCATCATCCCATCATCGCCCATGATCTCCATCCCCTTCCCCTCCCCCTCCCCCTTCCCCCCCCCTCCGCCCACCCCCGTCCGCCCACCCTCCTTACCGACGGCGACCGCTGTTTGCGTCGGCCAGCAATCGGCAGTCGGCAGACGGCGGGAGTCTGCACACTCGACGGCACCACTCCAACAAGATGATGCCCCGCCGCCAACCCAACGTTATGGTGTTCAGTACGTACCCCCCCACACACCCACACCCACACCCACACCTTACACTACCCCCTTCTCTCCCCCTCCTCTCCTGTATATCCCTCTCTCCCTATTGGCCTTGGTTGGTATGGGTGAGGACGAGGTAGAATTGCGCGATTTTCGACGGCGCGAATGATCCCATTCATTCAATGATTGCGCCAAGGAGTAATCGTTGAATAACCAGGTCCCTCCCCTTCCTCCCCTCCTCCCAGCCAAGCCCTGGCCGACCCCATGGGTCGCGCCCAACACGCATAGCTTTGGATAGAACTCACAGACTGCTGAGCGAGAACAGACACCAACCAGGAGAGTGAGAAGGGTCGCAAGGCTCAGCTCTCGAACATTGCCGCTGCAAAGGTACGTCTGCTTGCTCTGTATCCCCATCCCCCTTCGCCTGCCCCCCGCCCCCGCCCCCCCCCTCGCCCGCTCTGAGCATTTTTCTACTTTGGCGCCAGACATGACACTATCCATACATATTCCGACCTACAGCAGGGAATCTTCCACCACCATCCATTCCCACCACATGTCCATGATCTTGGCAATATGTGCTACCATCTCTACTACTTGTGCGGCTTGTACCACTTTTATTCCGCCCTCTGGCGGTGGTGCAAGAGTGCCACTTGCTGCCCAGGTCGCCATCCCCCGTTCTGACGCTCCCCCCAAAACCCCCACCCTTCCCCCGCCCTCACTCGCCCACACTCTGCCCAACTCACCGCATTGGGCACTCCCTCTCGTTACTTTAGGCCGTGTCCGACGTGGTCCGGACGTGCCTTGGCCCGCGTGCCATGCTCAAGATGATCCTGGATCCGATGGGCGGCATTGTGATGACCAATGACGGCAACGCGATCCTTCGTGAGATCGACGTCAAGCATCCGGCGGCCAAGTCGATGATCGAGCTGTCGCGGACGCAGGACGAGGAGGTCGGCGACGGAACGACGTCTGTGGCGATTCTCGCCGGTGAGGTCATGGCGTCTGCGGAGCTTTTCCTCGAGCGCAACATGCACCCGATTGTCATCTGCTCGGCCTTCCGCCGCATGCTCGACGACGCGGTCGACTACATGGAGGAGCTCTCGTTCCCGATCGACCCGAACGACCGGCCGTCGATGATGAACCTCATCAAGTCGTGCCTGGGCACCAAGTTCTCGTCGCGGTGGATGGAGCTGATGTGCAACCTGGCGCTCGACGCCGTCAACACGGTCCACCTGGAGCAGGACGGCCGGACGGAGATCGACATCAAGCGGTACGCGCGCGTGGAGAAGATCCCCGGCGGGACCATGGAGGACTCGCGCGTCCTCTCGGGCGTCATGATCAACAAGGACATTGTGCACCAGAAGATGCGCCGCCGCATCGAGAACCCGCGCATCATCCTCCTCGACTGCCCGCTCGAGTACATCAAGGGCGAGTCCAAGACCGACATCGAGATCTCGGGCGAAGCCGACTTTAACCGCATCCTCGAGCTCGAGGACGCCCACGTCCAGCGCCTCTGCGCCGACCTCCTCGCGCTCAAGCCCGACATTGTCATCACCGAGAAGGGCTGCTCTGACCTGGCGCAGCACTACCTGATGAAGGCCAACGTGACTGTCATCCGCCGGCTTCGCAAGACCGACAACAACCGCATTGCCCGTGCCGTCGGCGCCACCATCTGCCACCGCCCTGAGGAGGTCAAGGAGAGCGACGTCGGAACCGGGTGCGGCCTGTTTGACATCCGCAAGATCGGCGACGACTACTTTTCTTTCTTTGTCGAGTGCGAGGCGCCCAAGGCGGCCACCATCCTTCTCCGCGGCGCGTCCAAGGACGTGCTCCAGGAGATCGACCGCAACCTCCAGGACGCCATGAACGTTGCCCGCAACGTTGTCTTTGACCCGCGCGTCGTCCCCGGCGGTGGCTCCATTGAGATGGCGCTCTCGCAGGCCCTCGTCCGCAAGTCCAAGTCTATCGAGGGCATCGAGCAGTGGCCCTACCGCGCCGCCGCCGAGGCCCTCGAGGTCATCCCGCGCACATTGGCCCAGAACTGCGGCGCCAACGTCATTCGCCTCATGACGGAGCTCCGCGCTGCCCACGCCTCGGGCGACAACGCCACCATGGGCGTCAACGGCATCACCGGCGAGCTCATCGACATGACCACCATCGACATCTGGGAGCCGTACGCAGTCAAGGTCCAGACCATCAAGACCGCCGTCGAGCAGGCCACCCTCCTGCTCCGCATCGACGAGATCGTCTCGGGCCTCGCCCCGCAGCAGGCCGGTGGCCAGCAGGCCCCGCAGCCGCCCGCAGGCGGTCCTCCGGGCGGCATGCCCATGCCGCAGTAGTCGCCTCTCCCCAACCCCCCCAACCCCCCCAACCCCTCATTCATTCATTGAACGTGCTTGCGCGCGCCACATACTTGCTCTTTTGCCGCTACCCTCACTCGCTGATACTTTACCGCTTCCACGACTTTTCGCCCACCGGGTCGTTGTCGTCGTCCACCACGTACTCGTCGTCGTCGTCGACGTCCTCCTCCTCGCCGACGAGGTCCTCCTCGCCGTCGTTAGAAGCGGCAGCCGTCGTGCTGCTGCCTTCTCCGCGCGAGGCAGTGCTGCCGCTGCCGCTGCGACTGCCAATAGCGCCGGCCCGGCCCGAGTGCCACTCAAGCGCGATGGTGGCGCCGTCAAGCGACGTCGCGCCGGCCTCCTTGACATACTCAGCATCCTCGCGCGAGCGGAACTGGATGTACGCCACGTGTGGATCGTTTTTGTCAAACGAGAGCGACCGAATCGGCGCAAGCGTTTCAAAGTGCTTGCGGACGGCGGTCATGTTTCCGGCGGCGCTCTCGCCGAGGCCGCGGATGACAAAGCCGGACGGCGGAGCGTCGCGAGCAGGCCCGGCGTGGTAGCCGCCCCGGCCTCGCCCACGCCCCCGGCCTCGCCCAATCTCTACCCGTCCACTTGTTCATTTTAGCCTCGCCCGCGCCCACGGCCCCGGCCCCGCCCGCGCCCATTCGTGGCAGCCGGCAGCGGCGCGACAGTGGCTGGTGGCGAGTCCAACAGCGCCTTGAGCTCGGCCTGCAACTCCTTAACGTTGCCAGTGATCTCGGCCATCTTCTCGGGCACTTGCAGCTTGGGGTTTGCGAGCATGAGCTTGAGGATCTTCTCGTACTTGGCGAGACGCTCGCGGAGGAGCGCCACTTTTTTCTTGTGCATGTCTGCCGCAGCCTTGCGCTTGGCGACAGCCTCGAGCTTGGCGGCGTTGACGGCGGCGGCGTCGAGCTCAGTGGCACCCGCTGCGGGCTCAGCGCCCCGGATCGGCCCATCGTCGCCGGCAGCGACCTCGTCGTCGTCGGCGAACTCATCACGCTCACGGCGGTCGAATCGCGACGAGCCCTCGTAGCGCTCGGCGCGCTCGGGCCGCCGCGGTGCCGACGCCGGCGCAGCCTGTGGCACGGCCTCCCCCGACGCCACGGCCTCCATGTACGCCTCCATGTTGCCGGCCTCAGTCTCGTCGTTGGCAAACGCCCACTGGAGCTTGATGAACCGGTTGCCGAGAACAGCTTTGGGCGACTCGTACGCCCGCTTGGCAGACTTGGCTGTGAGGAACTGGATAAAAGCCGATGACTTGGGCGGGATCGGTGTGCACTTGACAATAGCTCCAAAGACGCCAAAGTGCGCGCGCAGGTGGCTCTCAGCCAGCAGCTCGTCCGGAATGTTGTACACTCGCAGTGTCAACTTGGAGAACCGTGACGAGTCCGAGTCGCGGCCACGGCCTCGATCGCCACCACGATCGCCGCCACGGCCTCGATCGCCACCGCGATCGCCGCCACGATCGCCGCCACGGCCGCGTCCGCCGCGATCACCGTCACGGTTGCCACCACGGTCACCACTGCGGTCGCCACCGCGACGGTCGCTGCCGCGGTTGCTAGTCTTGGCCGGACCGAACGGGATGTCGTCCGGCGGCTGGGCGTCTGGGTCGAGGAAGCCAGCTCCGCCACTGGCAGCGGTAGGAGGCGGTGGAAGCATGCCTGGAGGCGGCGGTCCGGGCGGCGGCGGGCCACGGTCGTCAAACCGACCTCCACGTCGGTCGCTGCCGCGGTCGTCAAACCGACCTCCACGTCGGTCACCGCGGTCGCTGCGGTCACGGTCACCACGGTCGCGGTCAGAGTGGCGGTCGCCACGATCGCCACGGCGGTCGTTGCCACGGTCACCCCGGTCACCGCCACGGTTGCCCCGCTCGCGATCGCGCGAGCGCAGCATCTCCTGGCTAGCAGAGCGGGCGGACGAGGCATCTCTGCGCGGGCCGAGGCGGTCCTGGAGGCCATGGCGCCGCTTCGCCTGCGGCTCTACATCATCATCGTGGCCAGTAGCACCGGTGTGGCCGCTCATCTCATCGATGCGCGGCGGCGAGAGCGGACGCTTCCTCGACGGCTGAGCATCGTCAGCGCCAGCCAGGCCAGGAGCAGAGGGTGTAGAAGAAGCCGGCGGATGATTAACCGGACGACCACCGGCAAATGAGCGCGACTTAAGCGCCTTGAATATGGTATCCACGAACCAAGCAGTCTTGGACTGAAGGAAAACTGCGTCTCTGAGAAGCACAGTCGCCGCAGCTCGGCCTCGGGCTTGTCGTCCGACAGCAGCGTCACCACAAAGTCAGAGAGCGTTTCTTGGTCAGCAACCGTACTGTCATCAGCATAATGGTAGGGAGTGTAGGGAGTGTGAAGGTGGGCCTGAGTGAGTGTGTGTGGACGGAGGGGGGGGGGGGGGGAG
>NW_013657678.1:550049-587234 GCF_000142905.1 Thecamonas trahens ATCC 50062 | reverse complement strand
AGTACGCAGGGAAGAAAGTTGTCTGGCCCCCCCATGTCCGTTGCCGTTGTCCAATATAAAAAAAATAAAGTTTACTTTACCCGGGGCAGGGGAATGAGAGAGGTTACATACATGGGCGCAAGCGTGCGCATCAGGTATCGCCTAAAAGCGGGCTTGTCTCCCGCGCGGAGAAGCATCTCTCTCCCTCTCCCTGTCCTCTGGAGAGAGTGGTGGCTTGACGTGGGCGTTGGCGTTGGGCGGGCGCTGGGCGTTGGCGTGACTGTGGGCGGGCTGGGCTGCTAGCTGGCTGGCTGATGTGTTGAGATGGAAGGCATGGGGAAAGGCAGATCAAAGATAGGAATGATTTGATACAATGAAGAACGTAGTGGGGCATCAGACAAGACAATGGGATGTTTCGATGCAGCTTCTGGTCATCACAGCGGCAGAGAGCAGGAAGAGCAGCATCAGAAGGGTGAGCAATAGTGGGCAAGCGGATGCGCAGCAGGCGATCGTGTACCATCTAGAGTAACTAGAGATACCACGGATGTGATATCGGGCTTGTCAACAACTCTGGCACCTGCACCAGCTACCCTCGAGCACATGAGAAAACAGTCGAGCACTGGCGGCGGCTTTGGCCGGAGCAGGTCGGAGCCAACCCAGCTCGCCCTCCTTCTCCTTGTTCGCCACCTCACTCTCGATCTGCTACTCGAGGAGCGATCGGTGAGACATGTTCACACGAATGATGTACGCAAGGGAGGACATAGTTGAGATGGGCATGCGGATGGGTAGGGGGAGTGTGGGCTTGCGGGTAGGCAGAGCCGGGTAGGCAGAGCCGGAGCGGGGGCTGAGCCGGGGCGCGTCATCCTCACAGCTGAGTACAACATGGCGGGTGAGGGGCATGGCGGACAGATTGCCGACGTTGGCAGGGCGTGCTGTGGCTAGCAGGCTAGTTGCGGGAATGAGTAAGGTATCTGCAGGGTCTGCCTTTTCAGCGGCGGTACACTCGAGTCAGGGCAAGGGCAAGGGCAAGGGCAAGGGCAAGTGCGGCGAAGGTGGGCATGACGGCGACGGGCCGGTGGTGATGACGGTGGGCGAGGTGAAGGACGAGGCATCTCTCCCGTTCAAGTATCGGATGGCTCGGCGTGTGGGGCGGATGCTCGGCTGGTTTTCAACCGAGTCTACGGCAATCCGGGCTTCCAAGCCGCTGATGGCGGCGTTCTCGGCCATGGGCGACGATGTGCAGATTCGGGCGCGGGTGGGCCTGCCGGCAGACGACTCTTTCCGGGCATGGTATGGGCTTGTGGTCCTGCAGACGTGGATGTACATGGTACGGATGCGGACCGAGGGGTCGTATGGCGCGCAGATGCGGCAGGCGCTCTTTGACTCGCTGTGGGAGGAGGTCGAGGTTCGGATCCGGGCGACAGGCATCACTCAGGACTCGCTTCTGGCGCGCAATGTCAAGGATCTGCTGGGCATGTTCTACGGCGCAGCTGTCGGCTACGACGAGGGCTTTATCGGCGACGACACAGTGCTGGCGGCGGCGCTGTGGCGCAATTTGTACTCGATGTCGCCCAACGTCGAGGCCAACGAGCTCGCGCGGATGGTCGACTACGTCCGAGCGCAGATTGCGCACCTTCAGACGCTCCCCCCGGAGGAGGTTCTCTCGGGCGACTTTGAGTTCCCGACGCCGCCGACGTTTCGCCTGTAAGCAGAGCACGCGGAAGGGGGGTGAAGGCTAGTCCGAGCCGAGCTCGCCTTCCTTGGCCGAGCGCACGGTCTCGATCTGCTCGAGGTAGCCGTTGACGACGGCCTCGAACTCCTTGACGGTCAGCTTCCAGTACTCCTTGGGCATAGTCTTTTCGAGGGCTTTGAGGTGCTTCATGCCGTCGGTCCGAGCGGCGCGGACGGCAACACGGGCGTCCTCGCACCAGGCCGCGAGCTGCTTGAGCCGCTCGCGGCGGAGCTCGGCCGTCACCTTGGGCACCGGCACGTGAAGCCCGCCCTTGGCCGGGACCGGGTTGAGGTTTAGCCCTGCGGCGCGGATGGCCTTCTCGGTCTCGGAAGTCAGAGACGGATCAAAGAGCGTGACCGAGAGCATGTTGGAGCCCTTAGTAGCGACCTGGGCGATGTGGGCGAGCGGAGTCGGCGCGCCGTAGGCATCAACCCGCACCGAGTCGAGAAGCTCTGGCGCAGCTCGGCCAGAGGAGAGGCCCGTGACTCTCCGAGCAAGGCCCTCAACAGCATCTTCCATACCAAGCGCATACTCATCAGCATCAAACCCATCATCGTCATCATCGCCTTGACCACCATCATCACCACCATACCCATCCTCGTCCACAAACGCCTCGTCATGGTCGACACCCCTCCGCGCCGTCCAACCGCAGCTGACCAAGCTCCTCGCCCTTCCCTCGCCCACCATACGCATGACACTACCAAGTCGCACAACACGGAACATATGTATATATGTGTGAGTGGGTGGGTGATGTCAGTGAGGTATGACGAGTCTACCATCTGTGTAGTGTGGGAAGGGGGGGCTGAGGGGTGCGACCCGGCGATTCGAAGCGGGGTGGGGGGTGGGTATGGGCATGATGATCATGATTGATTTTGATGAGTGTGTGGACATGATGGGGATGGAATGGAGAGAAGGGTGCATGAGGGTGATGGATCATTGGGGTTGATGGTGGGTTGTGGGTGGTGGAGGGGGTGGAGGGGTGGAGGGGGGTGGAGGAGGGACGGAGGCTGTGACTGGGACCGGGACAAGGGGGGTTTGTCTGAGCACCTGACTCTCCGCAAGGACCATGTCGCGACACAGAGATGTGCGCAACCTAAATGCGGACGGTATGTCGTGTGTGTGGGAGGGTGTGCGTGGGGGTGGGGTGGGGGGGGGGGGGAGTTCATGTTGTGTCTCTTTGTGGTTTTTGTCAGAATGGACTGCTGGTATGTCGGGAGGTCGGGTTGCGGGGAAGGGTATGGGGGTTGGTTTGGGGTTGGGGAAATGGAAGACAGGGGGGAATGGTGTGTACTTATGATGTCTATGTTGTTGGTATGGATGTGGGTGGATGTGGGGACGTGACTATGGACGGGGATGACGACTTGATGCAACTCGACGGATCGACGGCGCTCGCATACAACTCGGCTCGGCTCGGCTCGGCTCGGCTCGGCTCGGCTTGGCTTGGCTTGGCTCGGCTTGGCTCGGCTCGGCTCGGCTCACATACGGCTCTGCTCGACGAATCTGTGGCATGGATACAGACTACTACATGGACGAGTACTACGATGATATGGCCGACTCGCCGACGGATGTGGCTATTTCACCAGGCACCGCAGCCATGTATCTCAAGCCTGCTGACGGCGGCAGCAACCGGTCGGCGTTTCCGGATCAGAGCTACTACCAGGGCGGCGACAACGAGTACTACGGTGACGAGTACTACGGTGACGGCGGCGAGTACTATGACGATGGTGGCGAGTACTATGACGACGGCGGCGAGTACTACGACGGTGGCCATGTCCACGCGCTGGAAGACGAGCCCACCGCTGGCAAGGGCGGCAAGGGCGGCAAGGGCGGCAAGGGCGGCAAGGGCAAGGGCAACAAGAAGGAGCTTACTCTCGAAGAGAAGCAGGCTACCGTCATGCGGCGCGTGAACAAGTCCAACAAGTACCACACCCGCAAGGCTGTGGCCGATGCCCTCGACGCGGCCGGCGGCGACGTCGACGCCGCCGTCAAGGCTATCCTCAACCCTGCGCCCGCCCATGATTCTGGTAAGCCCATCTCTTCTGCCTCTGCCCCCGCTGCCTTTGCCCCACCCCGGCTGTTCCGCAATCTAGCGGCGGCGGCATTGCCTTCCCCTCCCTCAACCCGGCTGTTCCGCCATCCAGCGGCGGCGGCATTGCCTTCCCCTCCTTCAACCCGGCCGTTGCCCCTACCCCGCCGCCACGGTTGCTTTCCCTTCCCTCAACCCGGCCGTTGCCCCTACCCCCCCGCCGCGGTTGCCTTCCCTTCCCTCAACCCGGCCGCTGCCCCAACCTCTGTCGCCACTTTTGCGTTTCCCTCGCTTGGCACACTCCCCGACACTGCCACTGCAGGCATCGGGGCGGCGCCCGCGACTGGTATCATGCTCGCGGACGATGTGGATGACGGTGACGGCGACGACGTCGACGACGAGCTGCTGCTGCTGGATGCCAACCCATTTCGGTTGGCGTCCAAGCCAGCGACGCTGCGAGCACCGGCGCCGCCGTCGCACCTCTTCCGCGAGCTCATCCAGCCGCGGGCACCGGCAGCAGCAGCGCCGCTCCCGCCGTCGCTCGGAAGGACCTCGTTTGCCGCCGTGAGCCAGCACTCGCTGGCGGCCACATTCAATGCCAGCCTCTCTCCGTTTGACTTTTCCTCACCCTCCCCCGACGATGTTGTGTTGGCAGCGCAATCGGCTGCATTTGAGCGGTCGTCCAAGGCCGCCGCCGCGAGCAAGACTGCCGCGGTCGACGACGGCCCGCCGGGCATTCCCAAGCCGACCAAGGCCGCGGGCTCGTCGTCGCGCGGCGCAGTCTCGGACGTCGACATGATGGGCCTCGGGTCGATGGTCGACTCGGAGTCGCGCGCGCAGGACGCAGCCGCTGAGGCCGCCGCCGCCGCCGCAGAGGCCGAGGCCGCCGCCATTGCCGCAGAGGCCGCAGAGGTCGGCTCGTCGGCGACTACGCCGCGTTCGACGCCGGGCACGCCGCGGTCTGCCCGCCTCTTCATCCGCCGAAGGACCAAGCTCAACAAGAAGATCGGCAAGGAGATCGAGGCTGCCCGCGCTGCTGCCGCGCCTTCCCGCTCCCCGCTCAACCTCGTTGTCGTCGGCCATGTCGACCACGGCAAGTCGACGCTCATGGGTCACGTGCTCTACGACATGAAGCGGGTCACAGACAAGGAGTTCCACAAGTACGAGCGCCAGTCGGCGCAGCAGGGCAAGGGCTCTTTCGCCTTTGCATGGGTCCTCGACGCCCACGAGGAGGAGCGCGCCCGCGGGATCACCATGGACGTCGCGGTCACCTGCTTCCAGACGCCCAACAAGGACATCACGCTACTTGACGCGCCTGGCCACCGTGACTATGTGCCCAACATGATCACCGGCGCCGCCCAAGCCGACGCCGCCATCCTCGTCGTCTCAGCGGCCAAGGGCGAGTTTGAGGCAGGCTTTGATGCCGATGGCCAGACCAAGGAGCACACACACCTCCTCCGCTCGCTCGGCGTCCGCCACATTGTTGTCGCTGTCAACAAAATGGACGCTATCGGCTGGGACGCGGACCGATTCAACGCCATCCGTGCCACCCTCAAGCGCTTTCTTCGCTCGATGGGCTTCCGCTCGGTCCCGTTTGTGCCGCTCTCCGGCCTCGAGGGTGTCAACCTCCTCGAGCCCGCTCCCGACGCCATGCCGTGGTACACCGGCGCGCCACTCCTGGCCACCATCGACTCGCTCCCGCCGCCGGCCCGCGACGTCGACGCCCCGTTCCGCATGCCCATCACCGACGCCTACAAGCCGATGGCCTCGTCCGGCGCCACCGTCGCCGGAAAGATCGAGACCGGCACCGTCCGTCTCGACGACCAGGTCCTCCTCCTGCCCGGTGGTGAGATCCACATGGTCAAGTCGATCACCGTCCGCGACGTCGAGGCCGCCAACTGGGCCGAGGCCGGCGCCAACGTCGACATTGTTCTCCGCGACGCCGCCATCACCAATCTCGCCGGCGTGCGGTTCATGTGTGACCCCGAGTTCCCCATCCCCATGACCTCACGGTTCAAGGTCCGCCTCATCGTCCTTGATGTCAGCATCCCCATCACCAAGGGCTACCCGGTGGTCGTCCACTACCACAACGTCAACGAGGATGCAACCGTCTCCCGCCTCTGTCGGTTCCACCCCGCCGAGGGCTCTCCCGAGGCCGAGCAATTCGCCGCCAAGGTCGCCGCCGCCGCCGCAGACGGCAAGCCGCCGCCGCGCCGCAAGAAGCCGCGGCGCCTGCTCTCCGGCCACGAGGCCACCGTCGAGATCACCGTCCGCAGGCCCATCTGCATCGACACCTTTGCAAACTGCAAAGAAATGGGCCGCATCATGCTCCGCGAGGCCGGCCGCACCATCGCCTGCGGCGTCGTCACCAAGATCTACGACGACATCATCGTGGCAGAGTCCAATGACGACGCGGCCGCCGCATCCTCCTCCGGTCCTGCTTTCGCTTAAGTGTGACCGTGACCACTGGCCAAGGAAGCGCGTAAAAATGGTGCAGACGAGTCCCAACATGACCCACTTTGGATGGCGCCCTCCCGACCACCCCCCCTCCCCCCTATGCTTCCCTCGCCGCTCCCACTCCGTCCCGTGACATGGCGCGATGTGACTGCAAGTCATGCATTCTCGTGACGGCATGCCGAAGAAGACATGTTGGACGCATGGCCGCCCAGCATCGCACCTGACACGAGACAGAGGAACGAGCGGACAGGCAGAGAGGGAGCAACGAGGCGTACAAAGCAGCGGCCAGCGACAGGAGGCATTCGACTCTTTGACTGACTCCTTTTCAAGAGAGAGCAGTTGTACAGCATAGACACAAAGAAGAGCATGGGCATGGGCATGGGCATGAGCATGCGGATGCGGAAGGCTGTGGTGTTGGCCTGTCTTAGCTTGGCGGTGTGGATGTGTATCGTTGGCGTGGTGGTGGTCAAGGTGTCGGCAAGTGGAGCCACCGGCGATGGCGAGAACACCGTCCATGTCATCAACGAGATTGATGATGCTGATGATAATTATGACTATGATCCGTATGCGTCTACCGAGTCGGGACTCCCTCCCGAGCCATGGACTGAGGACAACAAGTATCATATTCGTGACGGCGCAACCGAGGAAGAGTACTTTGCGGCGTTGGCCGAGATGCCGTGTGACATTCCCATTATCGATGCGGTAGCCATTGATGAAGAGATGCTGACTGGCGGTGGAGAGCATGTTGAGCTGGCGAGGAGCCTGCTGAGCAAGGGCTATCCGTTTGTGACCCGCGGCAACGAGCTTGATGAGCCGTTCTGGCATGCCGACAACTTGGAGAAGGTCCTGCCCGAGTGGTTTGACCGTGAGGAGGGTCTCATCACTGCGCACGAGGACTACGTCCGGGCCATTCTCCGTGCGCACTACTCGACGCCGTCATTCCTAACCAAGGACGGTGTGGGACCGGATCTGTTTTCCGAGTTTCTGTTCCGAGCCAAAAAGGCGCAGGCCAATAGCCGCCACATCGACGAGGGTTGCGAGTCGTCGTACTCGCTGCAGATGCGCGGGTGGAAGCTGTGGGAGCTGGACCTGCCATGGAACGACACGGCTGGGCCCGGGCCGCATGGCGATGGCAAGCTGCGGTGTGTTCTGCGGCCGGGCGACGCGCTGTTCTTCTACGCCGGCTGGTACCACCGGACCATGCCAATCACCGACGATGAGTCGGTGGCCATCTCGATGTACTTTCACAACCCGATTGTCTCGCATGAGGAGTTCTATGCCAACTTTGGGGACAAGCTCCTCGCCACCCCGTACTACTGCGACTGTCTCGGGTTCTTCAAGCCGGCACAGGCCCGCAACGTGACAGCCGTTGCCGAGTCGCTCTCGGCCTGCGATGTCATCCGCAAGACGACCGACGATCCGACGTTCATGGACGATCTCGGGACCGACGATCCGGACATGGCCGACTCGTGTCCACCGGACGCGTCTGTCCTGCGTTTTGCGGATCCGTTTGAGGCCGGCAAGTGAGGCTGGTAGTCCAGGTAGTCCAGGCGTTTTGCGGATCCGTTTGAGGCCGGCAAGTGAGGCTGGTAGTCTAGGTAGTCCAGGTGAGTAAAGCTGTTTTATGCGTGGGCGTGGTGGGCGTGGTGCGCGTGGTGCGCGTGGTGCGCATGATGCGCGTGATCTTCGTCCTCTTCGTCCATGTCCTCCTCTTCCTCTTCGCCAAAGTCGAACGGATCCTCGATGGTCCGAGCCCAGTGCTCGGGACCAGCGGCCATGTCCTCGGGCGAGAGGAGGCAAGATTCGAGATCGCGGCGGATGGCAGCCTCGTCCATGTCCATGCCGATAAAGACGAGCTCGGTAGCGCGATCGCCCCACTTGGGATCCCACTCCTTCTGAATCGACTCGACGATGGTGGGGTCGTCGGGCCACTCGCTGCGCGGGATGTTGATCCACCACGGGCGAGCCGGCTCGAACGAGCACATGGTGCCAGCCTTCTGGAAGATAAACTGCAGATCGTGACGAGTGGCGAGCCAGACAAAGCCCTTGGCGCGAACGACTGCGTCGCCGAGCGTGCTGCCTTCGGCCGCCACATACTCATGGAACCGATCCGAGTAGAAGGGACGGAGGGCGCGAAAGACAAACGACTTGATGCCGTACTCTTCAGACTCGGGCGTGTGAACGCCGAGGAGCTCCTGAAGCCAGCCTGCGCCAGACTCTGCGGCATCGAGATCAAAGAGCCCGGTGTTGACGATGGTTGCCGGTGGGACGTTGCCGCGGATGGTGGGCACAACCTTGGCGTTGCGGTTGAGCTGGCGGATGAGAGTGGTGATGGCGGCGATCTCGGACTCGGAGGCCACGTCGGCCTTGTTGACGAGGATGACGTCGGCAAACTCGATCTGGTCGACTAGGAGGTTGGCGAGGGTGCGGTCGTCGTCTTCGCCGGCGGCCATGGCGAGGCTGGCGAGATCCTCGCCCGACGCCATGCGGGCGAGGAGGCCCGGGCCGTCGATGACGGTCACCATGGTGTCGACGGGGACGTGGTTGGCAACCGAGGTGAGGGACTCGTCGCCGAGCTCCTCGGGGGTGAGCGAGAGCGTCTGCGCCACCGGCAACGGCTCGCCAATGCCGGTCGACTCGATGACGATGCCGTCGATGGCCGGCGCGCCGGGCGCCACAAGAGCGGCAATCGATTCGAGCAGGTCGCCGCGGAGCGTGCAGCAGATGCACCCGTTCGAGAGGTTGACCATCTTCTCAGTCGAGCGAGTGACGAGCGCCGCATCGATGTTGACCTCGGACATGTCGTTGACAATGACCGCCAGCTTGGTCCCGGTGGTGTTGGACAGCAGATTGTTGAGCGTCGTCGTCTTGCCGGCGCCGAGGAAGCCCGAGAGCACCGTGACGGGAATGCGAGAATCCTGCATTGAGTGAGAGTAGCGGATGAGAAAACAATTAGTAACGGACATTGATCCGATGGGTAGTAAGCGTGCGACGTTTTGTTCCCCCCGCTGTCTCCGCCACCTCGGCCACTACGGCATGCAGTGTGGCGGAGGGTGTGGCGGAGGGTGTGGCGGAGGGAAAGTTGTGCCGAGAGAGAAAAAAACGAATCGGCGGAACTTCACGAAGAGAGCAGCGGAACTGCTCCATCGAAGCCATGGGCCGAGGGCACACTCGAAGAAGGCGACCGCCTGGACACTTCAAAAGGAAGCCTCGGTAGACGCCGTACACAGCTCGGCTCTTCCAAGCAGACACGACTTCCAAAACCCAGAAGTAGAGACACGCGCTTACAAGCATCATGTTTGGTTTCACCCCACGATCATTGTGGATACTCCTCGCGGAGCTGTGCCGCGGGTGGATGACTTTGTGCAGCCCCGTGACGCCCTGTCCTCTCCTGGTCGGCTTGCGACTCCCAGCATGCTGACGCCTCCGGTCGGCGACAGCGATGACTTCGATACGACATCGGATTTTCTCTCGGCAGGAGGTCACAGTCGAATTTCCCCTCGTTACGTACACGCGTTGATGCCCATGCCTTCGGACGCGGGCAGCGGCGTGTCGTCGGTAGCGCTGGGGCATCTCGACTCGGGCGAGATCGAGGGATTGTTCCCCAGCCTGGGCTTGAGCTCGGGATCGAGCCCATGCCCGAGTTTGGTGTTGCCGATGGCATACTCCGTCGCTCCGCCGACCTCGACCATCCCTCGCTACGCACACCCGCCGATGCCCATGCCTTCGGACGCGGGCAGCGGCGTGTCGTCGGTAGCGCTGGGGCATCTCGACTCGGGCGAGATCGAGGGATTGTTCCCCAGCCTGGGCTTGAGCTCGGGATCGAGCCCATGCCCGAGTTTGGTGTTGCCGATGGCATACTCCGTCGCTCCGCCGACCTCGACCATCCCTCGCTACGCACACCCGCCGATGCCCATGCCTTCGGACGCGGGCAGCGGCGTGTCGTCGGTAGCGCTGGGGCATCTCGACTCGGGCGAGATCGAGGGATTGTTCCCCAGCCTGGGCTTGAGCTCGGGATCGAGCCCATGCCCGAGTTTGGTGTTGCCGATGGCATACTCCGTCGCTCCGCCGACCTCGACCATCCCTCGCTACGCACACCCGCCGATGCCCATGCCTTCGGACGCGGGCAGCGGCGTGTCGTCGGTAGCGCTGGGGCATCTCGACTCGGGCGAGATCGAGGGATTGTTCCCCAGCCTGGGCTTGAGCTCGGGATCGAGCCCATGCCCGAGTTTGGTGTTGCCGATGGCATACTCCGCCGCTCCGCCGGCCTCCACCATCCCTCGCTACGCACACGAGCCAATGCCGTCACCGCACCCTGGGCCATCACCACCAACCCTACCACCACCGTCGCCGCCGCCGCCGCTGACACAGCATCGATCGCCGACGACGGCCGATGACTGGGTACCTCCAAGTAGTTGGCTGGCCGTGCATGCACAGCTCATGGCGCGGTTCGATGACATCAAGGCGTACATTGCGAAGACCTCGGGTCGGACCAGCGACGGAGTTCGCAACGAGGACCGCATCGAGCGGCTACTTGTCTGCGCCGAGCAGGCCATCTACCGACTCCTCATCCCCTTATCGCCAGCTGATCTCGTCACCCTTGGGACACTAATCGGGGACATTGTCCCGACCGTCTCTCCCGCTGTAAGTGATGCCCAGAAGGCCGGCGCACCTGCCGATGCTGTGCTTGCCCTTGGCCTCCCCGCGTTCAACATGGAGGTGTACCACAAGAAGACGCCTGGTCGCAGCGGAACGTTGACCTGCTACGTGAAGGCGATGCTTGCACGCGACGCTACCACCGGCATGACAAGCTTTCTGTCCTTCGTCGATAAGATACTCAGCGCGCTTGCGCTGATGTCGGTCTACGGCTCGCCGCGCACCAAGTGCTTCAAGCCTGTTCAGGGCAAGCTCCAGAAGCTGTACCACCTGGCTTCTAACGATTGCGTGGAGAAGACCAAGAGTGCAGTCGCCGTCTGGTGTCAGCTCTACCTCGACATGCCCGTCGTCGGCGCCAAGCGCGCCCGCGCATCGACAGCCTCGGCCACAGACGACACCCGCCCACGCAAGCGTCGCAGCTGAGCGCTTACTATTGTGCTCAAGGAGGATCCCCCATGGGCTTCTCATGAGTCACATTGCTCGATTATCACCCCTTTTTTCTCTAAAGATAACTCGATCGCATGCACCAGCGCTAGTCCGCTAGCCTGTCCGCCGCCGACGTGGTGTGGAGCTACTCCCCCGGTCGTCCAGCATGTATTCAGAACTGCGGGATTAGATCAATCCACATGTGGTTGCCCTTCATCCGCTTGCACAGTACTCCCTGCCGCTCGCCGACATCCAGCACACTTGCCAGCACTGCCTTGGAGTATACATCGGCGCCGAGCCTCTTCTTGAGCTCGTTGCCCACAGCCGACTTGGCCATCGACCCTCCACGCGTGCGCAGCGCGTCGACCACCACATCCAGAGGCGACTTGGATGCTCTCTTAACCGGCGGAGGCCCGCCCGCATCGGCGTTCTCGTCACGGCCTTCCCCTTCGGCCGAGCAGGTGAAGAGTGCTCGACATTGCTCTCCTCCGCCACCAGCGTGTTGTACGGCCCACGGCGCACAGTACCGGCGTTCAACGCGTCGGCGACCCGAAGCTCGATCATGGCCTCGCTAGAGTCTGGGAACAGCTGCTGGAGGCTGAGGAACGAGATCTGCCCGCCGTAGTTGCGCACAAGGTCGGCGACGGACTTGGCGTTGGTGGCTTCGTCGATGCCGCTGCGTGCAATCGCTCTCTCCCCCCTGGCGGTGATCAAGTACCGCGCCGCCTTTGAAGTACCGTCCATCACCATCCATCCCAGCTTGATCGCCATCTCCAGGAGCTTGCGGAGCCGGTGAGTGGTGTAGCCCTCGGGGAAGCGGGACTTGAACGCGTGCCCGAGGTTCGCCTCGTATACTGCTAGCGGGCCGTCTGAGCCGCCTACAGGCTGTGCGCTCACGCTTGCTACTTGCAGCAGGTCCCGGGCTGTCGCCAGTGCCGCGCTCTGTGAGCCATCGACAACCGACGGCTCTGCCACTGATGCCGGATCAAAGGCTGTCAGCTGGCCAACCGAGCGTCCTGGTTCACTGGCCCGCAGGATCCGGACGAGCTCCGAGGCAAAGCCGTCATGCGAGGCAACCACTAGAGATGTGGCGTTTGGCAGCTCCCGTGACAGCGCCAGCGCATGGTGGGTCAGCATAATATCGGCGGCGTCTTTGCTGTCGCCGAGGCTGAGAACAAGCCGGGCGTGCTGCCCCGCAACCTGTCCGTGAGCCGCCGCCTCTTCCAGCATCCCTCGCTTGGGCGAGGTCTTCCACTTGGACATGACCACAAACAACAAAAGTACCGTGTCTGCTGCTGCGTACTTTTCTCCACAAAGGAGCTCGTCGAGCAGATGGCTCTGGTTGTCGGCATCAACAAGGACAACCTGCCTCGGATTGGCTGCCGTCACATCAGCCCACAAGCGAGCCCACTGCTCCGGCACCGAGATTACCGCTCCTGTGCAGCTATCGACAGTGGTTGTCGCAGCCTCAGTGCTGCTGCTTCCATCGGCTGCGCTGTCGGCCCACTCTCCGCGGAACACAGCCATGTGCAGCGCAACAATGTCGTATCCGGCAATCCCGCTCGCCAGGCCATCGATGGTCGTCCCCCGCCGGTTGGCGAGCGTCACTAGCGCAGAATGAGTCGTGCACAAGTACGAGCTGTCTCCTTCGTTTGTTCCCGGCACCGCCAGCGGCGTCGCCGACGATGATGATGACGGCGGGAAGCCAAGCGATGGCGACGGCCCTGTCAAGAGCGACAGAGTCGATGTGGACGCCGACGACGACGACGAAGCGCGACGAGGACCACAAGCAATGGGCTCAAAGAACAGACCATGTGATCCATCCGAGCAGAGAAAGCAGCGATGTACAAAGCGACACGATTGGCCGGTGGAACAGCCTCGGCCAGCAGGATGGTTGAACCTTCCGCAGATGGCACGGGAGAAGAAGGGAGCGAGCCAGGGAGGGAACCTCAAGTTGGTCCTCGCCCAGAACGAGAACGTCTCGGCCGCCTCGGCCGCTTCCATCCTCCCCCACCCTCCTTCAAGCACAGCAAATGCGTGTGCCTCTTCCTCACTCACTTCCGACATCTCCCCTGTACAAGTCGTGTACTTGTCCTTCTTCTCCTTCGTCCCCTGTCTCGGCCTCGGCCAGACAAAGTCGTTGCTCAACGTGTCGACTGACAAATCGGCCACATCCGCAAAACCGCCAACACTCTCTTGTGCCGCATCTACCGCACCATCTACCATCGCTGTAGTATTCATACTCGGCGAAGCAGTAGTACGAGTGGGTGTCTGTAGTTGGACTAAGTTTGGTGGTGTTCTGTAGTGGTCCCGGTGTGTGGCAGGGAATCGTACCTTGAGTTTTACACTCACCGCATCCTTTGGCGCATGTCGCGTCGAGAGGCCATTCACTTTCGCAGTTTGTCACAGTCTTGCGCCACACCCATAGCGTGGTCCATCGTTGTTGACCCGCGGCCATCAGCCATCGGCAGCCGATCAGCGCCACCGTCCATGCAGCCTTCCAGCAATAGCACCTGATCTTCCATCCCTTCGCCTTTGTCATCGCCACCGCCACCCTACAATCCGCCCCCGCCCCCCCCCCCCCCCCTCCCCCCCCTACATACACATTCCTTCCCGCGTCACATGTCGCAACCTCACACTGTGCCCAAAAAGGCAGACCGCCCTCCCCCCACCCCTCACCACCACCCACCCCGTCCAACTTCAACCATGTCCTCCCCACCTCCCAACCTCCCTTCGGGCGTCTCCGCCATCCTCGCCGCCATGGGACTCGACCCCAATGCGCTCGGTGGTGATGACCTCCCCTCGCTGGCAGAGCTACTTGGCGCTCTCTCGCTCTCGGCTCGCTCGCCTTCTCCGCCTCTGCTCACCGATGAAGAGCGCACAAGCGTGTTCGGTGGTCAGCCGCCAAGTCTAGATGCCTTTGTGGGCAAGATCCTCTCCGGCGAGCTGCGGAACGTCATTGTGCTTGCTGGCGCTGGCCTCTCGGTGGCGGCAGGCGTGCCGGATTTCCGCTCGGACGCTGGCCTCTACGCCGCGCTCGCCCAGTACGATCTCCCCTTTCCCGAGGCTGTCTTTGAGCTCGACTTCTTTCGATCGAACCCGCGTCCATTCTACGCGCTTGCCTCTGCTATGTTCTCAGAAACGGACACGGTGAGTCCCACCCTCGCTCACTGGTTCCTGCGTCTCCTCCACGACCGTGGCCTCCTTCTCCGGGTCTACACTCAGAACATCGACGGCCTCGAGGCCGACACTGGTCTGCCGGACGAGGTCGTCATTCCGGTCCATGGCTCGTTTGTCGACGCCCACTGCATCGACTGCGGCGCCTCCTACGAGATCGACGTCGTCAAGACCGCCATCCGCAGCGCAGACATCCCCCGCTGTGCCATCGCAGACTGCGCCGGCCTCATCAAGCCGGCCATCGTCTTCTTTGGCGAGTCACTTCCCGAGACGTTCTTCGAGCACTCGCGCGAGGACGTCGCCATCGCCGACGCCATCATCGTCATGGGTACCTCTCTCACAGTTCAGCCTGTTGCTTCGCTTCCGTCGCGCGTCTCACCCACCATCCCGCGCCTCCTCATCAACCGCGAGCGCGTCGGTGACTTTACCCCTGCCGATGACCCTAACAACTACCGCGATGTTCTGGCGCTAGGCAATCTCGACGATCAGGTCGTCCGCCTCTGCCACGCTCTCGGCCCCGACTGGTCTGCAGACCTCGCATCCCTTGCCGGCAGCGGCTCGGTCCTCGACAAGGCCGCTGCTGACGAAAAGGCTCGCGCCGCTGCAGACGCCATTGCCCGTGCTGTCGCCGCCACCACCGCCGCTCCTGTTGACGTTGTCTCAGATGCTGCCCCAGCCGCCACGTCCAACGCGTCCGGCTCGGCCAGTGTGTCCCAGACTACGTCCCCTGCCCCGCATCCGTCATCGGCGTAAGACTCGAGATCGAGCTCAGAACGCTCGACCGCGACGCGAGCTGCCTGTCCTCGTCTTCGCCTTCGTTCCAGCTGGCAGCCAACTCGTTGCCCGACGCCTCGAGCAGCGGCTTGATGTCGTCACACGTTGACCAACCGGCCACCGTTGACGACTCGCTGCTCGACGACTCGCTCTGGCTGCTATACCCGCGGCTGGACGCACTCCGCGACGCCACGAGCGGCAAAGCCAGTCCGTGATACGAGGCCGCCCGGGTCGCCGGCCAGCTCCCGCCCAGCATCGGATCCATGAGCGGCGCGATGCGTGGCCGCGTCGTCGCCACCACCGCCTCGAACCGTTTCAGCCGCGCCCTCCGCTCCGTGTCGTCGTTGCTCTCAGCAGACGCCTTGCGCGCGGTGTACATCCGCCACACCAGCACGCCCGCAAACGCCGCGATGACTCCGACGTTGCTCACAATGACCACAGCCTCGAGCGCCATACCTGCAAACCCGAGGTCGGTCGTGTACATCTCGGACGAGTACACAAGGCCGATTGCAAAGGTGAGCATCAGCTGCACAAGCGTGAGTATTTCCAGCCAGTTGATCACCTGGTGAACATATGGCTTGGCCGTAAACTGCACAATGAGCGCGCCCGTGAGGACCACGAAAAACGCAAAAGGGACAAATGGGTTCGTCGCAGGTAGGACCGCGAGCACTGCCACAAGCAACCGCCGCGCCATCACCGCGAGCTCGAACCAGTACATTCGCTGGAGGTACGGCGCATACATAAATTGCAGCCAGTGACCATCGGCCTCGACCATGCCCGGTACCATCGCGCTCAGCGACTGCCGCCGTTGCCGGAGCAGGGCCGCAAATCCACAGGGGATACCCAGTCCGTACACCACCGTCATCGCGCTCCCGATGCTCACAATCGCCAGCCACTCTGAGCTTGACCGCGTGCACTCAATCCACGGCGCAACCCAGAGGTAGTGCTTGCCATCCGCCGAGCCTCGGCACGGCAGCGCCATCAGCATGCTCATCGTTATGGGCATGTAGCCCAGATTGAGCACCGCAAGCGCCGTTCGGATCGCCCCGTGCCGCCAGAACCGCTCGCTCCGCCTGCCCAGCGCGCTGCAGCACCGAGACAAAACCACAAATGCAACGTAGCCCAACGCCGGCACCATAAACAGTCCAGGCACCGCCGCTGCAGTAAAGTAGAACGAGAACACCCACGTGTCGCCGGCCGACGAGAGGCAGGTCAGTGGTGGAACAGAAATCGATGTCCACATCGAGATGGTGGTGAAAAATGACTCGGCTGCCTGCGGCCACACTACAACCGACGAGCCGGAGAACAGGATCGCAGACATCTGCAGAAAGAAGAAGAGCGACTTGACCAACGGCGCGTAAAAACAGACTTGCGGCGAGTCTGGTTCACGCCAAACCACGCCAGAAACGTCACTGTGTACACGACAGCAAGCACAACAGGAAGCGCCGATGGGCACACCTCGCACCGCCGTCCCTGCAGATAGTATCCTGTCTCGCATCGCGAGCACACCCGCCCGCGGTACCCCTCCCGGCAGGTGTACTCGTCCAACCCCTGCGGGTTGCAGCTCGTCTCACGGACTCCAATCGGGTAGCACTCGTCGAGGAGGAACATACCACTTGCGGTCTTGCCTGCCACGTAGTAGTTGGGCTGAATGGTGATGGTGCCCGGGTGTACCTCGGCGCCGCCCCAGTACGGCCCAGCGTCGCTGGATGACTCGGTCGGAGCGGCGGTGTCGGTAGTAGCAATCGATGCAAGGCTCGCGGTCCCTAACCCCCGTCCGATCCGCTCGTCTTGAATCGGCGCCGCCGGAAGCTCGACCCTTCCGCCCTCGCACCGGACCGCGCTCCCGTACGGCTCGCATGAGTGGCACTTGCCGGCCGAGCCGTGAAAGCCAGAAAAGCAACGGCAAAGGTGGTAGCCGTAGTACGCCGGATCAAGCACCACGCTCGACCGCAGCATCCGCACATCCACAAATGCGGGGCACGAGTACGGTTTGTCGATGCGGTGCTGCGAGAACGGCTCCACAGGCACTAGATTTGGCGGGAGCGATGCGCCGTCGGCCTCGCCCAGCCCTGGCGTGTCCGAAAGGACCACCGACTGGACGTACCCGGTGAGCCGATCGACCGAGCCGGTAAAGTTGTTGGCCGAACCGTCAAACTCGAGGATGGATGGGAGGAGATCGACCCACTCGGGCACGTTGCCGGAGATCTGGTTGTTGTTGATATAGAGCGAGACAAGCGGCTGGAGAAAGTTGCGCGGAACCGGAAAGACTTCCAGAAACAAGCTCGACAGCATCTCGCCAAACAACTTGTTGTGCGAGATATCGATTCGCTGGAGTGCAGAAAAGGTGCGGAACGGGACCAGAAAGCTGGTAACGTCCGCGGCAATGGCATTGTGCGAGAGGTCCAGAGAAATGAGCGACGGCTCGAGGTTGGCCCACGACAGTGGAACCGGTCCGATCGACAGCGAGTTCGACGCCAGAGAGAGATGCTTGAGTCCGGCAACGTTGCCGATGCCGGCCGGGAGCTGGCCGGCAAAGTTGTTGCTAGAGAGATCAAGGGAGGTGCTTGTCAGTGCGCAAGAGTCGGGAAACGCGTAAAGTGCGTTGTTGGCAGCATCAACAGAGTCGAGTGCAGGCGAGTCGCACATGATGTCCAGCGAACCGGTGAACATGTTACCGCTGACATCGAGCTGGACGAGCGAGTTGAAGCCACGCGGCAGCTCGCCGCTCAGCCTGTTGTTGTCGACCTTGAAGCGGACAAGCTTGCTCCACCCAGCGCCGAGCTCGGGCGGCAGCGTGCCCGAGAGCACATTGTCACGGGTATCCCAGAGTGTGAGAGCCGTCCAATTGGCGAGCGTGGCGGGAATCGGCCCGCTCACCATGTTACCGGCCATCCACAGCTGAGTCATCTTGGAAAGCAAGCCCCACTGAGGCGGAATAGTCCCCGTCAGCTCCTGGTTGGAGATGGCAAGTAGCTCGAGCTCCGTCGAGGCAAAGACCGGCAAGTCGCCGCGGATGCCCGAGCCGTAGGTGTGGAGGACCTGGAGCTTGGGCAGCGCCGCAATGTGCTCGAACGTGCCAGTCAGCCCCGGGTTGTTCGGCAAGTTGAGCAGATCAAGGCTCTGCATGCCGGACCAGTCGGTCGGCAGCTCGCCGTATGTTCCCGTGTCGCCGATCCCGATGCCCTGCAGCTGCGGCCAGTTCCACAAATGGTGGGGAACGGTCCGTTGAGCGGCATGTGGCCAAAGTGGACGAGGATGAGCGACCGCGAGGAGGTTAGCTCGCCGGGAATCGACGTGTACCCGCACCGCCGACACGAGAAGATCCGCAACGCCGGCATGGCCGCCAGCGTCGCCGACGGCAGCGGCCCACCCGTCCCCAGCCCCGAGTCGGCAAAGTTGAGAAAGTGGAGCGAAGCCATGCCAGCCCACTCGGGCGGGATGTCGTGCCCGGCAAAGCCGTCGGTCGTCGATCGCGCACCAGTGTTGAGCGCAAGCATCCGGAGCCGGGTCAGCGCGCCCCACTCGGGCGGAAGTGGGCCATGTATTCCCGACGAGAGCGTGAGTCCGTACCAACGCAGGTAGGTGTACGATGCGCCGTTGGCGAGCATCGCCGCCTCGTCTGGGGGCGTGTTGCTGCCGAGAAAAAGCTTCTCCAGCTTGCTCCAACGGCCCCAGGCTGGCGGCAGTGTGCCTGAAATCCGGTTTGCGGTGAGATCAAACTCGCGCATCTCAGGAAAGTCCCATGCTAGCTCCGGCAGCTCGCCATCGAGAGCGTTTCCGGCAAGGTACACGGCGGTGACGTGCAGTTGACCGTCCGCGGTGTTGTTGGAGCAGACAATGCCATAGTAGTCGCACACGCTCTCAGTACTCGCACTGGCTCCTCCGGCACGCGCCTCCCATCCTGTCTTGACCTTCCATGTCGAGCCGCCGAGTGCTTCAAACATCACGTCCAGCTGCGCAGCTTCAGAGGCCAAGTCACCTCGAACGAGCGCACCGGTCAACAGCGTCGTTGCAACCATTGCCAATACCGCGACCTCCCAAGGGAACGGCATGACGCCAGTATGTGGGGAAGAGGCCACGTGTTGACCCACAACGTCAAGTAGTGCTTGTGCAACGTGTGCCAAGCTCCCGCACTGTGTTGGCCCGAGAAAAGGGTGCGTCCTTTGGAACAACATGCCCCCCCTCCCCTCCCTGCCAAGTCGTACGGCAGGGAAGGCGTTTGAGCAGATTCGCACGCGTATCAAAACCCGCGCATATTTTTTTTTTGGCCGCAAAATTTGTCCCAGCCATCCGCCGAATCACCATCCAGTACATCCGATCCAAGGACGAGGGGGGGGGGGGGGGGGGGGGGGGCGTAGAAGAAAAGCAATCAGTGGTCATCGACTCTAGCAAGACTCGGGCACATGGAGTTGAGCCATCGCAGTGGTATCAGCAGCAGAACCGGAAACGCTGTCGGAAAGCTCGGTCCTGGCACAGCTACGCAGCGGTCATGAGAGCATCGATAATCAAGGTGGAGAGCCATTCACCTTTCGACTGTGAGTCACTACATCCAGGACGCCAGCCAGAGGGGGTACCTGTTACGTATTGGGGTACCATGCTGATGAGTTGTTTGCAATTGCGACCGCCCGCCGCAAGTCGTCCCGTCGCGAGTGTCTGTCCCTCGCCGGCCAGCCGACCAGCCTCGACGCAACTCAAAGCCACTCCGCTCAACCCACTCGACCAGACGCGGCATGGCGCTCCGGGGCAGTCTGCTCACAGCAACGCAACAATGCATCCGCCGGTACCACTGCGTGGCGCGGACAAGGGCGTCGATGACGGCGGCGTCAAGGAGTCATCCTTCTCCACACATGCTCTCGTCGTATAGTGAGACCGTGGTGCCAGTCTGCGAGCCGGGCGCTGAGCTGAGCTGGTACACATGCGGGCCGACGGTCTACGCCCCGGCGCATCTCGGCCACGGATGGACGTATGTACATGTTGATCTCATGCAGCGGATGCTGGGAAGCCTCTTTGGCGTCCGAATTACATCGGTCCGCAACGTCACAGACATCGACGACAAGATTATCGCCCGCGCAGCAGAGCTGGACATCGGCCACGCCGAGCTCGCGGCCGACATGGAGGCAAGCTTCAATCGCGACATGGCAGGCCTTGGTGTTGCGCCTCCGCACGCTGCACCCCGCGTCACCGACGCCATGCCCACCATTGTCGCCTTTATCGCCGATCTTGTCGCCCGTGGCGCCGCCTACGTCGACCACTCCTCGGGCTCGGTATACTTTGACACAGAGACGTACGGGGACGCGTATCCAGCCGCCATGTTCAAGGCCTCGGCTGGTTTGAGTGGCTGTAGGCATGGCATTGGCGGTGGCGGCGATGACGACGGCGACAGCGATTCGGCCCAAGCCCCGGGTAAGCGCGCGCCGGCGGACTTTGCGCTGTGGAAGGGCGATGCATCGCCAGCAGCCGTAGCATGGCCCGCCCCGTGGGGGCCTGGCCGCCCAGGATGGCACATAGAGTGCTCAGCGATGGCGACCGCCCAGTTTGGGGCCACGCTCGACGTCCACGCCGGTGGCATTGACCTCAAGTTTCCGCACCACACCAACGAGATCGCCCAGTGCCTGGCGTGGCTCGACGCGCCGCGCGACAAGCCCACATCCTGGGCCCGCCTCTTTGCCCACATCTCCCACCTCCACATCGACGGCGCCAAAATGTCCAAGAGTCTCAAGAACTTTATCACTGTGAGCGACGTGCTTGAAAACGGCGCCGGCTCGGGTGACCACTTTCGCCTCTTCGCCGCCCTCCACCCGCGGTCCGCTCCGTGCGCGATGACCGCCGACGTCGCCGCGGTTTTCGCCGAAGCTCGCGCCATCGAGGCCCAGCTACTTGCTACCCTTGCGCCGTCGGCTGCTGCCTCGCACGCCGTTGACGTCACCCATGTCGACGCCGCCCTCGACGAGCTCCGCACCGCCTGGGCCCATCTTGCCGCCCCGAGCCTCGACGCCCGGACGCTGGTGGATGATGCCCGCAACCGGGTAGCTAGCATTGATCCCACTGGGCCTTCGGCTGAAGGCATCGCGCTCGTTTCCGCTCTCGATGCACTCGGGTTCAGATGGCAGGCAACGGTGCAGGGTGCACTGGATGACTGCGTGCGCGCTGAGCTTGTTCACGCTATGGCTGTGAGGCGTGAGCTCCGGTCGGCACTCGTCGCCAAGAGCGCAGACAGCGTGACAGGCGCCGTCGGTGCAACAGCTGCCTCACTCCTTGGTATGGCGCCACCGGCCTCCATCGGTGCCGGCTGGGCACTCTGCGACGCGCTTCGCGACGACATCCAGGCCAAGCATCCAGTCAAAGTCCTCGACGCCGGCAGCGAGACGAGCTGGCGCTACGATGCTAGCCATTCCCGCCATGCCGAGGCAGCGCGTCGAGCCTGCCGTGTCGCGTCCCCACTCCTCGCGCTCCCGCTCCCGATTCAAAGCAGCACGCACCAGCCGCCGGCTTGAAGAGGCGGTTGTGGAGGCACCGTCGGCAGAGTGCATCGGGCGAAGAGCTCGCTTTCGACGTACTCGCCCATGTCGGCAAGTTGCGGTAAGAGCTCGTCGTGGACCCGGAATGGCACCTTGTCGACCTCTGCTTGGGAGGCCGGATGAAGGAGTGCGGCGTCGGCGGTCCAGGAGAAGAGGGCGCCACCTGTCGAGATGGCAAACGGGTTGAGCTCGATGACAATCCACGACGCGTTGTCAGCGTAGACGCCCACATCAAGCACATACGACGCATAGTCGATGCTTGATGCCGAGGCGCGAAGCCGAGCGTCGACTGCAAGCCACGCCTCGACCAGGACCGGGCGGAGCGCGTCGACGCGGTCCACAAGCCCTGGCACAACCACATAGTGGTTGTACTGCGAGATAGCCGCTAGCCGCCCGTTGTACACAAAGAGCCGGAACTCTGCGCTCGGATCGACGTTCGAGTCCCACGCCCGGATAGCCACCTGCGTCGCCCAGCATCTGTCGTCAGCGCAGTCGAGCGCGAGGAGCATGTCCGCGAACACCCGTTCCGACGAGAGTATCAGTGCCATGGCCTCAGCGCCTGACGTGACCCGGAGCAGCGGCGCCGTCACATCCGCGACCGCGAGAAACTGAGCATTGGCCAGTAGGCCTGGTGCGTTATCTGAGCATCCGAGCGCGGCCATCGTCGACGCCACCCGTGCTGCCCGCGCCGCCAGGTACGCCGAGCGCAACGCGGCTCCAGCGCCGTGTAGCGGCTCCCCGTCCTTTGGCGACCTCGACGAGAGGCGAACAAATGCACCATCGGCAAAGTCAGGACTCGCGAGACTGATATCCAGGGCATGTTGCACTTGATCGAGCTCGGCTTCCGCCTCGGCGCTTGGTTCGGCATCGCCGCAGTAGCGCGCGCGGTAGCTGGCGACGACAGCGGCGGCAGCTGTCGGCGGAAAGTCGAGAAAGGTGGTGGGAAAGGTCAAACTTGGACTCACAGTCAGAATGGAGTACCACGACTCGACATCAAACGGAAGATGCTGCTGTTTGCGGCTCCTTGGCATGTCCATGGTCCGCGGTGTGGGGCAGCGCGCAGTCGAGTGTAATCAGTGTGTGATGTGACGGGGTGGGTTTGGAGCTCGGCTTCCATGGGAAGGAATGGTTCGCCCCCCGCACCGTCGCTGGCATTGACAACATCGCCTATGATCGATGATGTAACCTCTCCCCACACTACAGCCAACACGTCGCCGACGATACTTGCTATTCTTGGTGAGCGAGGAGCAAGATCGAGACGAACATCAGTGACAGACTTGCGGGCCAACAAACGTTCACGCCAATTAACGACGCACCACCAGCATACTGCCTGTCTTACCCTCAGCCACACACGTCCAGGGCCCGTCAGTGGCTCATGATACGCAGGGGGGGGGGGGGGGGGGGGGGTCGATGCCATTCTGACAGGCCCATCGCCAAGCTGCGAGGACATATCAAGCCATTGGGCTCGGAACTGTTTGCCCATGGAAGTAGGAGGCCCAAAAAACTGCCAGACTCTCTGCTCAGCACCTGCTTGGCAGGTAGGACCACACCGCCATCACAGCAACTTCAGGAGCCACAGCAAGCATTTCATACCTCGCGTAGCAACGCACATGCATAATACAGATAAACTACCATGTTACCATAGCTGGGGAGGAGGCTGGGGAAAAGCAACCAACCAAGCCGCCTCTTCGCTACGAGCGCATATTTTTTTAGCCGGGATTTCTCCCCTCGCCATTGCCGCAACCGCCAAAACGAGCGGCAAACGGCAGCAAGGGAGGGAGCGGCCTCGGTGAGGGTAGGAGGGGGGGGGGAGGGGGGGAGGGGGAAGGGGAGGACAAGGGCGGGTACTCTTGTCTTCAGACCAGTGGGAACTCCCTTTGAGTAGGGTGCACCATGGCTGAGCACCTTATTACCCAAGTTGCGCGACCTGACGGTAGTGGAGGAAGTGGTGGTGGTCATGGACTTACCCATGCCCAAATCCAAGCCGCTCGCATGCAAAGACGGAGAGGCCGAGGGGGGGGTGGGAGTGGAGGTGGTTCCGGAGGAGGGAGTGTGAGTGGAATGGGAGCCGGGAACGCAAGTGGTGGATCTAGTGGAAATGGTTCGGGTACTGGTACTGGTCGGGGATCGAGGTATCCATCAACACATGCTGGTGCTGGTGGTCCTCCTCAGGCTCATCAACAGCAACATGGCGTCCATCCGTCAAACAGACCCGTGGCATACATGCCTGCCTACTCGTACGGCGGTGCAGCGGGTGGAGCAAGGACTGGCGCGGGGCCTGGTCCCGGTCAACATGCCACTCCGCCGCCCATGTATCCCACCGCTATCCCTCCGCCAGGATCGGGTGGTGCTGCAGCTACCGGTGGGAGTCAAGGCTCGCCGCCGCCTGCTCAGTCGCTGCATCAGCAGCAGGCTGCGGCGCAGCAGATCCAGATGCAGCACTTGGCACAGCAGCATCACATGCAGCAGCAGCACCACCACCATCATCACATGCCGCAAGGCCAGCAACACCCGCAGCAGATGCAAATGCTCCATCAGCAGCAGCACGGCCAAATGCAGCACATGCAGCACGGCCAGATGCAGCACCAGGGCCAGCAGCAGCACCAGGGCCAGCAGCACGCCGCAGCCCCGCCACCGTCGTTCTGGGACAAAATCTGCTGCTGTGGCTCTCGCCCTCCGCCGTCCAACGCTCCAGCCCAGGGCGGAGACCCAGGTGCGCCCGGCCCAGTCGCCGCAGGCCAGCAAGGCACCGACTCGAACACACTGTTGCCGGTAGCAAACGGGGCCGCCGCTACCGGCTACACCCCTGCTGATGGCACCCAGATGACCATGTTTGCCGCCTCGGATGCCGGCCAGGCGCCCGGCGCTGTCGTGCCCAGCTACGGTGGCGGCCAGCCAAGCCCGCCGCCGGTTGTTGAGCCCAACTACGACTACGGTCTGCTCGGCCCGATGCACCCGGCAGACGTCGGCAAGAAGACTCTTGTCCTTGACCTCGATGAGACCCTTGTCCACTCGTCGTTCCGACCCACCGAGAACTCGTCATTTATTGTCCCCGTTGAGATCGAGGGTGAGACCCACATGGTGTACGTCCTCGTGCGGCCGCACTGTGACGAGTTCCTCCGCCGCATGGGCGAGCTCTACGAGGTCGTCATTTATACCGCCTCGCTCGCAAAGTACGCAAACCCGGTCATCGACCTCCTCGACGCCCATAAGGTCGTCCGCTCCCGCCTCTACCGCGACTCGTGCGTCTCCACCAAGGGCAACTTTGTCAAGGACCTCTCTGCCCTCGGCCGCGACATGGCCGGCATCCTCATTGTTGACAACTCGCCTGTCTCCTACCTCTTTGATCCCGACAATGCCGTCGCATGCACCTCCTGGTTTGACGACATGGAGGATACCGAGCTCCTTGACCTCATTCCGTTCCTCGAGGAGCTGACTCACGTCGACGACGTTCGCAACGTCCTCGGCTCCGGCCATCTTTACCGCTAGCCGCCGCCGACCTCGGTTTCTGCCGTCATGAACACACCCGTCCTGACTTGTCTCACTCCCCCTTGACACGTTTGTCCGCTCCCAGCCAGGCAAGCGCCCGTGGCCGACTCTTGCGTCGCCGACGCGCCTGTCCTTTGGGCTTGACTGCGGCAGCCGGCAGCTCGGTGCGCGCCAAGCTGCCCATTCCGGGTCCAAACAGCACGTCCCAGAGCAGGATGTCCTCGCCGCGGCAGACAGGGCCCATCCCGGCCTTGCCCACTGCTCCACCCACCACCCGCTTTCGCACCGCGCGGTCGTCGGCATCGTAGTCACCAGGTCCCGGTCCAGTGCCTGCCCCGGCACCGCTGCGTGCCCGCTCCAGCGCTGCGAGGGCAGCCGGCGCGTTCTCCAGTCCCGGCGGGAGCCGAAAGAGCAACTCATACAGCGTGATCTGCTTCAGCACCCCGCGTTGCTCGCGTGTGAGCCCTGTCCGCGATGCGCCAAACACAGCCGCGGGAACATGTTTGGCGAGCGCGGCGCATGCGCCGGTCACGTCGTAGCTGCCAGGACCCACATCGCTGCTACCCATTGACGCTGCAGCGACCAAGAGGGATATGACGCCGCCGATCGTTCGCGCACGGGTCAGTTCCTCGCCGCGCGCCACGTCGTACGCCCCCGGCCCGATGCCGGCGCTAGTCCCGTTCGGTGCGCAAACATCAGGCCGCGCCACCGCACCGCCAAACACCGCCGCCTGTGACGCAGCCTCGACGCTCGCGTGGTTCACCACGTAGCCGCCGATTCTCGATGTGATTGTCGCCGCACTTGTCATCCGCTCAGCTGCTGGCACTACTGCAGACCGCGGCAGCGCCTCAACTGCGTTCCACTGAATGTCGAGGGCGCCGCGCCCATCACGGGTTCTTTTGCCAGCGGCCGTGACAACACGCGTGCCGCCGGCACCGCCGGCTCGACGCCGCTCCAGCTGACATCGTAGACGCGATCGTCAGCCTCTGGTGCATCGTCGTGAGCAGCGCGCCCAAACGTGGCTGGGCCCGTTATGGCTTTGCCCAATCCTGGCGCATCCATAGCGAGCAGCGGTACCCGAGTCGTCACACTGCCGGTCGCCGCCCAGCCACTCCGAGCCCCACGGCCGGTAACATCGAGTGCAGCGCCTGGTACGTTGCCAAACACGGCATCTAGCGCGGCGCGCAGGTCGTACGATCCGGGTCCGGGGCTACGGCTCGCAGCGACCTTTGTCGGCGCCCGAGCCGCTTCGCCGATGACGCCGCCCGGTACGTTCTCGCTTACAACCGGCTCGTACGCGCCAGGGCCTGGTACCTCATCGTCACTGTCGAGCCCGACCGGCTCAGCAGCTGCCCGCGCCATGGTCTGGCCCGGAGCCCGTGGCAAGACTGCTTCCCAGTCGGGGTGCAGAACGAGAATGTCGCCGTCGGTGGCAAAGTGATCGCCGCGGAGCTGAGCGTAGCCCATCCGACCGCCTGGGACTGCCGGCTCGGTCGCCGCCAGTGCTGCATCAATGTTGCGGAGCGGAACCCGTGCTGCCGCCGATACTGCTGTCGGGCTTGGCCGCGGCGCGTAGCCGTCGAGCCTCAGTGCGCCGTTGACAGAAGCGCGGATAGAGGCGTCAAACGCGGGATCCGGTAGCGGCCGCTCGTCCGGCGATGCCGGCCGCGGCAACCGCGGGGCGCGAGGCAGCGCAGGTCCGGCCCCTTCGCCAAGCTCTGATGGTGGTGCATAGAGCGGACGACAATCCCGAGCTGAGGACGCGGCAGCCTCGCGCTGTGACCGGGTGAGCGACGCCACAGGCGTCGCAGGGAGCACCGCGTCCATGGACGGGTTCCGCAGCGGTACCCGCGCCGTGAGTGAGATAGGCTCCGGTCGTGCCTTAGCCCTGCCAAATGTCACGCTCGGGCCAACACCAGCACTCTCTGCCACCGGCGGCAGCATCTCGCCCAACGGTAGCGGGCTAGGCGGTGGGCTCGGGCTCTTTGGCCGCGCCGCGGCTCGTCCAAACGAGAATGCCGGCTCGCGGATCCGAACCGCATCGAGCTGAGGCTCGAGTGCGCTTGCCCGCCTTGATGTTGCCGGCTTGGGCGGTGAGAGCTCGCGCTTGGCCTTGGCAAACGAAGCCTTGCTCCCGCGGCGCGGCTCGATCGCGTCCAGAGCCGCGTTGACATTTCGCAACGGCGGCTCGCGCTCGCGCTGATGCGGCAGCCGCGTCGGTGGCGTCGTTGGCACCCGCCACTGTGGCCCGGGCACGTGTGGGTCTGGATACACGATATCCAGCTCGAGACCCGAGCCCGAGCTCGAACCATGCTGGGCGCCCGCGCCAAAGCCCGGCATCCGCGGCGCCCTCCCGATGACTCCGCCCTTGCACCGGACAACAGCCTCGCTGGAGCTGAACGTCGAGCTCGTAATCGACGAGTCATAGTACCCATAGCTCTCGCTGCTGGATCCCGAGCTCGTCGAGAAGCACTTGGGCGCTTGCCCAAACCTGGGTGCCGTCCCGAATCTTGCACCCTTGATCCTTGCTCTCGGCAGAAGATTCTTCCATGCTCTGCCCTCCTCGCTGACAACACTGCTCGATCGCGAGTAAGAGTACGAGTACGATCCCGACAGGGATGACGAGTAGCTCTCGTAGTCGGACGATGATGACAAGTCGGGCCCAACATCCCGCCGAGCAGCGCCTGTCCCGAACCGCACACCAGGAGCCCGCTCTCCAAACGTTGTCGCTGCATACGCTGTGCCGATGTCACTCTCCGAGTACTCGCTCGTCCAGCTCGCATCACCATCACCGGTTCTGCCATCGCCATCGGTCTCGCCAGCCACATCTGCCAACTCGAGCGCCGGCGAGGGCTTCCGAGAACGGAATCGCGCAGCTCTCGAGAACGCCATGTCAGGAATACACCCACACGCACCCCAACCCCACCAGGCGGTGACTACACGTGGCGGCTGTGGTAGTGGCGGCTGGCGTTGGGTGGCGTCGGCATTGCGGTTGTTACTGCTGCCGCCCTTCTCGCCGTCTTGGCGCCAACCCACGAATATCCCGACCAGCACCTGCTGCCAGCGCCATGACAGCGAGTACTTGCATCCGCTCACCAAACGCGCCACGTCCCGCCCACTGCCAGGACGAGCACCGATATCACCATCATACACATCCTCCTTGTCATCATTGCCATGACATCGCGCTGGTGCTCGAGAGGGTCGAACACAAGGCAAAAAAAAGAAATCTGAGCAGGACAGGACTCGAACCTGCGCATCCGAAGATACTGCGACCTGAACACAGCGCCTTAACCACTCGGCCACCTGCTCGTTGTATAGGTTGAGTAATGAGGTCGCAGCTGTATTTTATGTGTACATTCAAGTGCACAAGCAGCGCCACGGAGGCAAAAAAAAGGGCAAAAAACAAACTGAGCAGGACAGGACTCGAACCTGCGCATCCGAAGATACTGCGACCTGAACACAGCGCCTTAACCACTCGGCCACCTGCTCCAATTGTTGGACTATGAGGCAAAAATAATGAAATATAAACCATACATCACATTCCCACTGCCCGTGGCGCCCATCCTCTCTTCTGCCAGTCACGCGACTCACACCACCCGACACACCCACACACTCTCACTCACCACATCTCTTCCTCATGGACAACGAGGAAGTGGCGGCCTGCCTGGCAGTGGCGTCATCTGTCGAGTCGGCAGGCAACGTCGAGGTCGAGCACAGCTCACTCTGCCTCCTCTCGTTCAACTGGTTCCTCGCGTGGCACAAGCATGTGGTGTCGGGCGGCCCCACTCCGCCGCCAATCAACAACACCCCTCTGCTGGCACCACTGTTGGTCGCCACCTCTTCCAAGCATCACCTGCTTCCCTCGTCGGCCCTCTCTTCGCCCTCTCGTCCCACATCATCGCCGTCGTCATCTTCATCGTTGATCTCTCCCTCCTCGCTCCCAGCCTCGTCGTCGTCGTCATCGCCTCGCGCCAACGCCATCTCGGACCTCAATGGCGTGTTTGTGCCGGAGGCTGTTTGGGAGAGACTTGTTGAGCGCTACGGTGGCGGGCCAAAGTATCTTCGCAAGCATCTGTTTGCCGATGACGTGCTTCCGCTCGAAGCATCCGGCCATCTTGTCGCCTTTCACGTCTGTGTCGTCGACTCGCCCGCATCTGCCCGCCTCGTGACTCTTGTTGTCGACGCTGCGACCACGCTCAGCCACTTTTGCCTCCTGGCCGAGGACCTGTTTGTGGCACAGGGTGAGGTTCCGCTCGCAGCCTGGGTCTTTGACTACCACTCGCACCACGCCGCAGAGCTGTGCCTTGCTGGCGATGGCCTCTTGCTCGCTGCGGCGCAAGACGACCAGATCCTCATTGTTGCTGCGAGTGGGGACGTGACAACGGACCTTGTTCTCGAGCTCATGTCGTCCAAGCTCGCCATGGTTGACGCCACTATTGCCGCCATCGACGACCTCCGCGCCGCGCCTAACGCTCTCGACGCCATCGATGCCCTCGCCGGCCTATGGACCCGCTCGCAAGACTCACAGGCGCTGCAGTGCTCGCGAAAGCCGATCATATTTGGCCTCCTTCTCGCCGCTGCAAACAAGGTCTGGCGGCCGTCGCTTGAAGACGCCCTCGACGAGCCGACCGTTCTTCGCGCCCTCGGTCACCTACTCGGCCTACTCACTCTCAATGACTTTGCGGTCGAATTTGACGCCGCCGTCATGCCGCCGCACCTCCGCCGGTTCGACGACCACCTCGGCTCGTCGAATCCGATTATCCGCGATCTGACCCTGCTTTTCATCGAGCTCGTCGTCCTTCGCTGCCCGTCGCTCGCCTCATTCCCGGCTGTCCTCCCGCGTGCTGTCCGCGACGTCCTCATCACCTACTTTTCCGGCCGTCTCCGCGCACTCCGTGCGCTCCGTGCTGGTGACGTTGGTGGCCAGCAGGCCGATGTCCGCTCCTCGCGACGCAAGGAACTGTTTGTCACCCAGGGCCACGGCTTTGACCCAGCGACGCTTGCCCACGTGGCTGGCTCGCCCGCACTCGCCGCGCTCCTCGCCGCGCCCACGGCCCCGACCGCTGAGCGCATCCTCTCGGCGCTCCTCGCGCAGCTCGAGAGTGGTGCGCCGCCGGTCCTTCGTCCGCACGCACTCCCGCATCAGGGCCAAGACCATCCGTCGTTCCCGGAGCTTGCCGGCGTCGAGTCGCGGCGCGGCAAGCTGCTCGCACGACTGGCGGAGGTCAACGCGCGGCTGACTCGCCATTCGGACGCGGCATCCAGGCTCGAGGCTCAGATCGCGGCAGACTCGGCGCCGCGAAGGCAGCTTGCTCGCAAGCTCAAGGCTGCATCAGCCAAGCGCGAGGCTGCCGCCGCCGAGGCTGCTGAAATGCGTGCCGAGCTCGAGTCGGTCGAGTGGCAGCGCGAGGTCATTGCCCTCATTGCCCTCGTCGACACCCTTGTCTCGGCCTCGTCGGCTGTCGTCGACTCGGTCGGCGAGGCCTCGCTCGAGGTCCTCGGCGAGTATACGCAGTGGGCCGGTGAGCTCGAGGGACTTGTCCGCGACGTCGTCTCGGCCACTACCTACGTCGGCATGGTCGGCCTCATGAAGGCTGGCAAGTCGTCAACCATCTCAGGTCTCGTCGGCCTCGATGTCTGCCCTTCGCGATCGACGGCCATGACCGTCATTCCGACGCTCATCACACATGTTGAGGGCAAGAAGCTCCCCACGCTCGTCATTCCCGAGTCGACCTGTCTCGTCCTCAACACAACCGTCGTCACCCTCGCCGCCCACTTTTCCGCAACCTACGAGGACGAGACGACCTCGTTTTTCGGCAACAGGGTTGTCGACGACATTGTCCACATGGTTGTCAATGGGCAGCTTCACTTTACGCCCACGCCTGTTGTCGGCCTCGACGCTATCCACACCACTCTTGTTGCCCTCAACGACGTAATTCGACTCTGCGAGTACGTTCACATCGATGGTGCCAACCCGCTGCTTCACATCACCGAGCTCCGGGATCTCCCGCAAGTCGAGCTCGAGTTTGCAGTCATGGCCGAGACCGGCATGTTTGGCCGCCTCTCGTTCATCGACTCGCCCGGGCCCAACGAGGAGGGCATGGACATTCTCTCCGACGTCGTCAAGCGCATTCTCAAGCAGGCCTCCATCGTCGCCGTTGTCCTCAACTACGCCGCCCTCAACTCGGAGGAGCAAGTTGCCATCAACGCCACCATTGCCGAGGCCACCGCCGACGTCGACCAGGAGGCCTACGTCTTTGTCAACAAGTTTGACCAACGGAACACTGCATCCGGTGACATGGACGAGGCCCAAGTCCGCGACTTTATCATGGCCAACCTCGCCGACGTCCGCTCAGGGATCTCGCTCCGGCCCGAGAACATTTTCCCGGTCTCTGCCAAGTTTGCGCAGTACGCCAACACTGCCCGCCATCACATTCTCACACAGGCCCAGCCCGAGTCGGCATCACCGCCGCCGCTTTCGGGGTCAACATGCTCGTCGTCAGCTTCGGCGGCGGCCAACGGTGCATCGTCGGATCGTGCCAGCCGCTCCGGTGATGGTCAAGGCGGCAGCGGCGGCGATGGAGATGGCGACGGCTCCGACTCGGACTCGATCGACATCTCAGACCTCGACTCGAGCTCAGACTCCGAGTCGGTGGGCGGACCGCCGAGCGGTGGTGGAAGCCACGGCTCGGACGCCGCCGACGGCGAGCAGGCCGGCGCGTCGGACAACGTCTCGTGGCTCGAGCGTGAGTTCAATCTCGACAACCACATCTCGGTGCCTGACCCAGACGTCTACCCGTGGGTCGAGGACTTTGCACGCATTGCGTGGGGTGAGACATGGGCCGACGACGAGGTCTATCCGCGCATGCTCGCCAACAACGATGTGCGGACGTTCATGCAAGGTATCGACGCTGTGTGGCGCAACTCGCACCTCAACGAGCCGCTTGACTCGATGCTGCGCCACTGCTACACCAACGCCGGCGTCATCTCGCTGCGGACTTCGCTCATGCGTGCGTCTGCAATCGCTTCCAAGCTCGAGCGCGACGTCACCATGCACCTCGCCGCCGTCGCCTCGTCGGTCGTCTCGCTTGAGAAGTTCCTCGAGGTCTCAGCCTCGGCTCACGAAGACATTCTCTCGGCCATCCGCGACATCAAGGACCACGCCGCGACCCGTGCGCTGGAGCACCTCCCGGCCATCATCCAGCAAGTGCTCGACGACGCCCGGACCCGGGTCAAGGAAATGACCTCGCCTGGAGGCCTTCGCGAGCTGCTGGACACGTATGGGCCAGAGCTAACGAACGCCAAGGCCGGGCTGACCTCGCCGTCGCCACCAAACTCGCCGCCGGTCTCGCCGTCGGCGTCTGTGGCCGCTGCCGAGTCGGCGTTTCCGTCGATGGCCTCTCTCGAGGCTGTGCTCCTCGCCAACGAACCGGTGCCGTTTGAGGGTCAGGCCCAAGCCGATGGCATCATTGCCAAGCTCACGGCGCTGTTTGAAAAGGCGGCAGCGTCGCTGCAAACCTTCCTCATTGGCCACATAGTCGAGGCCGTCCAGGGTGTGAACGAGAACATGGGCCGAATGGTGCAGGACCGGCTTCAGCCGCATCTGGCTCAGTACCAGCGTGACCTCGACGAGATTCTAGGAACCTCAATCGAGTTTCCGCACATCGAAGCGCCTGATCTCAACGTGTTTGGCTCGCTCATCAAGAGCGACACGCTGCGGCTGGTCGAGCAGCAGACAACAACCAAGTGGGCGCTGTTCTGGCTCTTCAAATTTATTCCGATTCCGCGGGTCGAGCGGTCCAAGACATGCACATACGCAGTGGACCCTGCGCTCATCAAGTCGGCCTTTTCCGAAGGCCTCGCGCAGGTCTTCGAGTCGACGCTCCAGGCCTCGTCGTCGCTCTCGTCGCAGATGGTCTCGACGGCGGTGAACAACTACACCGGCAAGGTTGAGCGCGAGCTCAACAAGCTCATTGCCCGCATCCGGCTCTCGATCGAGAACAAGCGGTCGCGGCATGACCAGTCGGTTCTCATGCAGGTCGAGTGCGAGGAGCTGCTGTGGCGGACGCAAGAGTTCCGGCGGCGGGCCGGGTCTGTGCTGGCAGCCATGGCGTCGCGGCTTGATGACGAAAGCGCGCCTCCCGGAGGCCGCTCGCTCAGCAGCCTCCCGCGGACTTCAGTCCTCTTTCCGCGGTCGTTCGAGTACTCGGACGTGGTCATCGACGCGCCGCTCCTCCCCCTCACCTCGCTTCTTGCGGTCAGCGGCGCCGACGACGGCTCGCCGGCGTCGACACGGTTCTCGAGTGCAACATGTGCGTCCGAGTCGTCGGTTGTTATCCGCAACGGAGTGTTTTCGGCGTCGCCGATGCGTCCGCTCCCCCGCGAGTGGTGGCCTCGGTGCAAGACCTGCAATTCTACCTCAAGCCAGAGCTGGTTGACATGTCGGGCCCGGACCTCGCGCGCTCGGCGTGGGGCCCGATTGTGTCGGGCGAGTACCGTGGCGTCCCGGTGGCCTCGCGCAAGATTGCGCTCTGCACCGAGCGAGCGCTGCGTCTCCTGCTGGTCAAGCTCGAGGCCGTGTGGGCGCTCTCGCACGCCGCCATTGTCCCGCTTATGGGCGTGACGCTCGTCAAGGGCGGCATTGCGCTCGTGAGCCGCAAGATTGAAGGCGCAAGCCTCGGCAAGCTCCTCGACCGAGCGGACCTGCAGCCTGCGCCGGCCATTGCCGACCTGCCGCTGACGACCAAGCTCGCCATGGCGCGCCGGCTCGTCCAGGCGCTCGATCATGCCCACCAGCACAACGTCCGCTGCGAGTTCCTCGATGCACACTCGGTCCTTGTTCCGAGCAGCGATCCGGCAAGCGTGCAGCTCCTCATCGATGGTGGAGTGTCGGTGACCCGGTTCTCGGATGCGTACCAGGCGGCGACGCCGCCGCTTGCGGCAATCGAGCGCAAGGCCAAGCAGCTCCCGCTGCGGTCGGAGCGCGAGGTTCTCCGCGCCCTCTACCTCGCACCGGAGCTCCTGGACAAGTGGGTCAACGACGGGCTTGAGGAGGAGGAGCTGCGGTACACCAACGAGAGCGATGTCTACGCCATGGGCATGATCCTGTACCAGCTCTTTTCCGGCCTCGGCTTCCACTCGGCGTATGCCTCTGCACAGCGCCTGGTGTGGGGCCCCGCGTGGGCGGTCGATCTCGGCAAGATCGGCCACCCCGAGGTGGCAAGCATGATTGCCACCTGCCTTGCCCCGTCGCCGGCCGACCGGCCGACTGCCGTTGATCTGGACACTGTTGTCCGGACCATGGTTATCCGATGAATGAACTACGCGTGTTACTCTGCCACTCTACTCCTCCTGTGTCTCGGCCTGGGATTCTGCTGGCGCTTGCGCCTTGCTCTTGTCTTTCGACTTGGTCTTGGACTTTGATTTGTCTTTGGACTTGTCTTTGGACTTGGTCTTGTCCTTGGTCTTGTCCTTGGCCTTGTCCTTGGTCTTGTCCTTGGTCTTGCTCGCCTTCTTGTCTTTCTTGCCAGCCGACCCCGGTGTACCCGGCGTGCCTGGCGTGCCTGGTGTGCCCGGTGTGCCTGGTGTGCTTGGTGTGCCTGGCGTGCCTGGAATGCCCGGCGCGCCAGGTGTAGCTGGTGCGCTGGTGGCCGGCGAGGCCAGAGCGATCGGTGAGGTGTCAAGCTCGTCGAGGGCAAGCTTGGGTCGGGGCGCGGTGGTGGGCCGCGGCGGCGGGTCGGTAGTGCCAGGGGCGGGGAGGAGGAGGACGCGACTTCAGGATTGCTGTTGGCCTCGGCAACGTTCAAGCCCTCTCCCTCACTTGCGGCCTCGGGCTTGAGCCACGCGACTTTGTGCGTATCGGCATGGTAGTAGTAGTAGGCGTCGCGGGTGGCGTCGAGGACACGAATCCAGGCGGCGTCGGCGGCAGCAGCGGCAGCAGCAGCGGCGCGGGCGGCGCGCTTCTCATCGAGGAGTTGGCGAGCGTGGGTGAGCTGGTGGTTCATCTCGGCGAGCTCGTTCTTCGAAAAGGCGAGCTCGTCGCAGAGAGCAGGGAGGGCGCGAGCCGGGATGGGCTCCGACGACGCGGCGTCCTCACGCAGGTCGAGCGGCGGGAGGCCAAGCGATGCAGCGAGGGCGTTAAAGGCGAGGGTCTGGATCTGGAGGGTGGGTAGCGAGTCGGCCGAGGCAGCGCCGCAAAGCGAGGTGGGAAAGGCAACGCCGGCGTCGAGTTCAGCGCGGATGGCGTCTGCGGCGGCAGCGCGGGTGGCAGCAGACTCAAGGGCGGCGTCCGAGTCTGCGCGGCGGAGGAAGGAGGCAAAGACGCCCGCAAGCTGAGCCTTGCACGCCGGGGTCGGTGTGGCGATGAGGACCGAGACGGCGTCGAGAATAAGGGCAAAGGAGGCGCGAACAAAGCCCGGGATATCGCGGACGTGAACGAGCCAGACAGACGACCATGGCTCCTGGTAGAGGATGCGCGCCTCGCCCTGCTTGGCGAGGACGGCGCGGTAGACGACAATGCCGGTGTCGTGGCAGGCGAGGACGGCGCGGATGGGCGTCTCACCGAGCGACTCGGTGAGACGGACATAAAAGACGTGGGAGGGCGCGTCGGGGCGGTCGGCAAAGGGCGCGACGGCCTTGGCGGCGTTCCCACCCTTGGCCATGAACCCGCCGGGTGATGGCTCGTCGAGCCAAGGGAACTCGGGCTCGTCGTCCGAGTCCGAGTCGGAGAGCTCGTCGAGGACGTCGGTTGTCGACGTGGCGGCGGCCTCGCCCTCTGCGCGCGACGTGCCGAGCGACGCGTCGAGGTCAATGCCGAGCGCCACCTTGAACAGGTAGGTGATCCACTTTGTACGGTCCTCCTTGGACTCGGCGTGGAGGACCCAGGTTCGGTCCTGGGCGTGGATGGTAAAGGCGTACGGCTTGTTGAACTTGGACTCGGCAGCCTCGGTAAAGATGCCTGAGGTGCAGTCCATGGAGCCCTTGGGCTCGGTCGCCTCGGGCGACTCGTAGTAGTAGATCCGCTTGTCGTCGCGGAGCACGCACCACCGCCGCTTCCAGTT
Source organism: Thecamonas trahens ATCC 50062 (assembly GCF_000142905.1). Classification (NCBI taxonomy): domain Eukaryota; order Apusomonadida; family Apusomonadidae; genus Thecamonas; species Thecamonas trahens. The sequence goes on along the minus strand of NW_013657678.1, from coordinate 550,937 downwards.
CTTCCATCGCCCGCCGCGCTTGAAAAGCCAGCCGCAGCGCTCGTCCTCGCCCCCGGTATCCCCCTCGCCGTCACACTCGCCGTTCTCGCCGCTCTCGCCGTTCTCGCCGCCGCCGTTTTCGCTGGCACTCGCCGCCGCAGCTGCGTTCTTGGCCATGGCCTGGACCTTGCGTAGCGACGCCGAGCTTGCGCGACGGACGCCGATCCGCTGCTGGAAGATCGAGGCCGAGGTCGGCGACAACTCCCCAAGCTCCGGTGAGCTCTCGCGCGAGCCGGGCGAGCTGCCGTCTCCGGCGGTGGTGGTCACGATGGACGGTGTGGACGGCGCCGAGCCGTTCCCGTGCTCAAGCAACGGGGCAGCGGTAGCAGCAGAAGTCTGTGTGGTAGAGGCAGCCTCCATGATGTTGACAAACTCGATCTCTGAAAAGTACTCCTTCTTGACATACTTTGCCTCGATCCAAGCCTCAAGAGTAGAGCGATCATCATGCTCGGAGGGATACTCGACCCAAGCGGGGATGTTTGCCTCGTAGACAGCAGCAGCAACTTTGTTTCCGATCTTCTCCATGGTCTCAACTTGGGCCTCTGTCCATGAATCCAGTTCAATGCTCCTCACTTGAGAGATATGAACACCAAGAGATCGATGAATGCCCGAGCATCGCGGACAGAGAAAAACGCCCAAGTTGACCGATGCCCACATAACCTCACGAGAGCCACATTCTGCGCAACGCGAGTTGGCTGACACCTGCAACAGCTTGCTCAGTCTTGCCTGGTGTTCTGCGTCATGTTTCGTAGACTTGTGAAGGGACATAGTTGTGGTGGGGGGGGGGCTTTTTTTTTTTTTTTTTCCCCCCCCCCCAAAAAAAAAAAAAAACCCCCGGGGGGGGGGGGG
>NW_013657678.1:535236-549949 GCF_000142905.1 Thecamonas trahens ATCC 50062 | reverse complement strand
GGGGGAGAGGGGGGAGGAGGGGGGAGGGGGGGGGGGTCGGTTTTGTCATGTACATATTTGTTTGGGGGTCCGCGAGTGCTCACCATCGCTCATAATGGCTACCCATCGCAGCTCGTGGTGCACCTCCCACAAGATCTGGAAGAACATGTGCAAGCTCCGCTCGCCTGTCTTCGTTCCCGACTGCCTGCCCTGGCTGCTCTGGCTCGACGTATTGTTGCCGCACCGCCGCCGCCGCAACCTTCATCGGCCTCATCCTCATCATCGCCTGCTGCAGGTGCTGCAGCGAGTGGAGCCACTGGTGCTCCCTCGTCGCCGCCGCAAGATGATCCTTCGTTGTCGGCGACTTTGTCGCCTGCGTCAGATGCCGTCAGTTCCGACACGTCGCCACAGACGAGTGCCGCACCCACCTCACCGCCGCAACATGCCGCGCCAGCCTTTGCTATCCCGCACGCCGCCCCGCTTGCCGAGCTCGCCACTAACGCCGCCTACCTTCTCCATCCGGCATGCCATGCTTACGCGCTTGCGCTCGCCGAGTGGGCTCTTGGCAGGGTCTCCGCTGATGGCGATGATGCTGACTCGCCGCTCTCCGAGGCCTCCTCGGGCGTCTTTTCGCCGGCCCTCGTCGCCGACGCGCTCGTGGCCTGGCACCCGCCCTTTGCCGCCGCCCTCGCCGAGCTGGACGGCGGCAATGAGAGGGCAGCCCGCCTTCTTGGCGCGCCGCTCCGTCTCGAGCGCGACCTCGCTGTCGCCGCCTCCGACGACGGCCTTGGTAACCTCGCCGGTGGCCTCCTTGTCCATGCCGCAAACACCACCCAGGCCGCGCTCTACGCTCCGCTCAAGACCGCGGGCGTCCTGAAGTTCCTCGGCAGCGTCACTGACATCGACTCGGCCTTTCTTGACGAGTGGCGCGCCGCCCCGCCGGAGCTCCTCCGCCACGGCCTTTGGATCAAGTCCAACGGCTCGCCGCGCATCATTCTCGCCCTCCGCGATGCCCTGGTCTGGCTCGCCCCACCCGAGTCGTCGTCATCGCTCCGCAAAATGCGCCACGGCCTCAACAAGCTCAAGAGCAGTTTCAAAAAGCTCGGCACCCTCACTGCAGGCCTCACTGCTTCAGGCCCCTCCGGCCCCGGCGAGTATGCCATCCAGAACCTGCCGGGCCTTCCCTACGTCCTCAACGGCCCGCCCATCCCCTTCTCGCTCGCTCCGCTCTTCCGCTACGTCATCCCCTACACCGCCATTGACGCCATCCGCGCCTCGCCCTCGGACGACACGGCCTTTGACATTATCTGCACACCCCTTGCCGCCCACACCGCCGCCAAGAAGAAGAAGCCCAAGGCTACAAAGCACTCGTTCTCCGTCGCCTCGCCCGTCGTCCGCACCGAGTGGCTTTGGCTTTTGCAGGATCTCTGGCACGCAGCACTCGCCCCGCGCCAGCCAGCGGTCGATGGCCTCGACCCGGCCGTCCGCCCGCAATCGCTTATCCTCGCCTCCCTCTGGCTCCATCACGCACGCTCCTCCCCCGCCGTCGCCTCGGTCATCGCCACCGATCCGGTCTCAGACTCGGACGCGGACTCGGACTCGGACTCGGATCCGCTGCCTGCCACCTCGCCGCCCTCTGCCCCTCCTGCCGCCTCGCTCACCGTCGACTCGTTACATCTTCCCGACGACGACGAAGTGTCCTTCAACGCTGTCACAGCTCCCAACACCTCTTCCGACAACGACGATGACGACGAGCTCGCTCTCCTGCACTAGCCGTAGCCACATCCGCCGCCCTCACCACGTGACCTGCTGAAAAACATGACAATACCAAATGGCATCAGCTCGACCGCGCCACAACGGCAACCTCCACTCTGCACTCGTCGCCATCCCCTCCCACTGTACCCATGATGTCGCCCCTTGCCATTGCTATGGCAATACCATTGTCCACAAAACCACTGGGTGCCCAAAAAACAGAAAAAATACCCCCACACGTGGAACTGCAATACACGCCACGCACGGCCTCAACTCACAACCACGGCCACTTGTCTTGCTCGGCATCACGAGTCTCGCCACCAATGCCGACACCACTTCGTAGCAGCATGCTCTTGCTTGCTTTCCTTACACTTGCCCACTTTTCTGTCTCTGAAGCGTTTTCTATCGGTCACCATGCCGACGCTACCACCAACGCCGCCGGCTGTGTGTTCGGCGCCGAAGGATCGTCAGCGACGACGCAACTTTTGGTCCTCGGCTCTTTTTTCGTCGAGTATGCTGGCGTCTTTGCTGCCCCGCCACGAGCAGAAGCGCCCACTTGGGCTGCCGGCATTCAAAAGCTGCATGCTCACGGACTGCAAAATGCTCAAGATGTGCTTGGCTACCTTGCCACTGTGGAAAACGGAACGCTGGACGTGGTTGACAGTGAGCTGCCGGCCAATCCGATCCGAGCCCTCCTCGCCGTCGGCGCCGGCCTGCACGCCATCCAGGATCTGTATGCCCATGCGACGTGGGTCGAGCTCCACGCGCGCAACACTTCGTCAGAGTGTACTCTGTGCCTCCGCGCTGATACCCTTGGCGCCTACACGCAAGCGCAGATCGAGGCGCTCGGCAGTGCACTGCGGACCGGCAACGCCTCGCAGCACCTCCGCAATCTCCCTCCCGCCGCCCGCATCGAAGGCGAGTGGGTTCTCCGCAACCACCCTCTTGAGGCTCACGGCGACTACTGTCGCGGTCTCAACAAGGACTCGGCCAACCGCCCGCTGTTCCACGAAGCCTACGGCTTTGCGCTCGCGGCCTCCATCGAGTTCCTCGAGCGCGTCCGCGCCCACCTTGCCGCACACCACCCAGCAATACTCACCGGAGTTGCATCGGGTGGGAGTTCATTGTTACTGCAAGCGAGGCAACAGCCATTGCTGCCGAGTACGTTGCCATGCGCGACATTGCCGTCCCGGCAGCCATTCCCGTGGCGCAGGACGGTCATTGGAAGGGCTCCGGCTCGGGCGATGCCACCCACTTTGCCTCGGTCGAAGAGCCGTACTTTGCAGCAGACTGGCTCCGCTTCCCGCGCAATGCCTTTGCAGCTCTGGCCTCGAGCCAGCCCTTTGCCGCGTACCTCGTCAATCGCCTCTACAGCGAGACGAGAGCGTGGCCAGCATCGGTGGGCTGGCCTCTCACGCGCCAGCCCTTTGCCGCACTCGGCGCCACACTCACCGGCTGCGCCAACCCACGGGCCATAGTCGTCCGTACACTCGCCGCCAACAAGATTGGGGCGGGCTCGGATGCGGGATCTGCCAACAAAGAAGACCTGTTCATCCGCGTCCGTGCTCCCGTGACCTCGACTTCAACCGCGCTGCATAGCTTTGACGAGGCGCCGCATCTCGAAGCCGACTCGGTTGCAGACATCATGTGGTCCACACTCGTGCTAGTCTCCGGCTCGGGCGGCAGCGTCCCGCTCCAGATCCAGCTGTACGACGACTCGGGCCTGCTCGGCAACGCCGCTGTGCTTGACATCGGCACCTCGGGCGCCGACAAGCACGTCGCCATCACCGTCGATCCGGCCACAGGTACGCTCGCCGGCGATGCCTCCGGCCTTCACGCTTCTCAGGCCAATCCGGTGGCAGCCGTCGGCGCCAACGGCGCCGCCACGTTCTACGTCCGTGCACTCGCGCTTGGCGGTTGCTCCGGTGACGGTGCAGTGATTGTCGCCGATGCTGTCACTGCCCAGTGCCCCGATGCCGATGTCGAGACGCCGGTGGCCTTCTGGTGCCCGACTCTGCCCGCTGCGCCAACTCCGCCGTCGCCTCCGTCGCCACCGCCACCACCGTGCCATGTCTACACCCACCGGCTCCTTTCCAAGCCGTACTTTGTTGTCGGCCTCCAACTGATCTTCTCCGCCTCTGTCCCGTTCCTTCTCACCTATCTCAAGCTCACCGCGCTTGAGAGGGCTGTCGAGGCCGCCACACGCGTGCCTTCGCTTCCGTCAGATGATCCACCGGCCTATGCCGACGTCGTCATGTCGACAACTTCATCGTACGACTCGTACTCGTCCGAGTACGAGCAGCAAGAGGAGGAGGCATCAAGGCGATCACCTGCCCGCCCACGCTCACACTCACACTCACGCCCACACCCACGCTCACGCTCACGCTCGCGCTCGCGCTCGCGCGCCCGTCGTAAGGCGCAGATCGACGCAGTGCAAATTCCACTGGGCGCGCGAGTCGGCATCTCATATCTCATCGAGTTTGCGCAGGTCGTGGCGCAGGTGACCGCGCTCATTATCCTCTACGCTGCCTACAACCGCGAATCCAACACTGCGGCCTTCCAGGCCTGCTCAGGCTTCTACCAGTACGAGGTGGCGTTTGTGTTCCTCTCACAGACTTCGTTCCTCACCCACGGCGCCATCGTGTACCAAGTCTTCCAGGTTGGATCGTGCCGGCTGCTGCGGCTGCAGCCGCTACGGATGCTTGCCTCGTCGCTCTTCTTTGTCCTCCTCTTCACCATCTCGGTGCCCTGGCTCGTCACCCACTACCTCCCAGCAACAATTCTGTACATCCCGCTGGTGGCGTCGGCGGCGCTCGTGCAGATTCCGGTCAACCTCCCAGCGTACTACCTCCATCGCCGGCTGGCCCGGCTGGCCACGCCGCACCTCCGCGAGGCCCGGCGCCGCACTCTGACCGCGGTTGAGAACATGGCGGTCGAGATTGACTTTAATGTCACCGTCGCCGCCGCCCGAGCCCTCACGCTCCCCATCACTATCATCCTCCCGGGCATTCTCCTGCACTTTTACCACGGCTCGGCCTGGTTCCAGGCTGTCCGCGACGACTACAACGACCGCGACGCCGCCGAATACTTTGCGTCGATGCGTGAGGTCTTGTACGTATTGGTCCAGGCGCTCGCCTGAGCCGCATCATCATGCCGTCACGAGCAGTTTGCGCTGCTCAGCGAGCATGCGCTTGTAAGTAACAATGTCATCCTTGGCCTTACGCAACGCACTCTTGTACTGCGCCACTTTTTCGTCGCGCTTGGCCACTGCGCGCTGGACGCGCTCCTCCACAGCGGCGAGCTCGTCAGCATGAGCGGCTTCGAGCGTGGCGACGCGGTCATCAGCCGCCGCCGCCGCTGCCTTGGCCTCGTCCTGCGCCACACGGACTGCGTTGTGGGCAGCAGCGAGCTTGTCCGCCGCCGCCACCTTGGCCTTTTGCTCCCCAGCGGCTGCGGCGTCGGCGAGCTCAGACTCGAGCTCAGCGACGCGGGCGCGAGCGGTGTCGCGCTCGCGGCGGAGATCATCCGCGGTGGCGGTGGCCTTGTCGGCCGTCTCGCGCGCGGCGGCAAGCTCAGTCGCGGTCTCAGCGAGCGCGGTCTCCAACTCAGCAATCCTAGCGCGGACAAGCGCCGTCTCGCGATTGGCGGCAGCCACGTCGGCCCGAGCGTCCGCCAGCTCAGTCTCTAGCGCAGCAGTCTCGGCCTTGACCGAAGCCGCAGCGTCGGCGCGGAGCTCATCTTCGAGCGCAGCGGCCTCGTCGTCGAGCTTGGCGATGACTCGCTTGATCTGGGCGTCGCGCTGCTCGTTGAGCTGCTCGCGAAGCCGGGCCTCGGCCGCCTCGGCCTTGGCACGGACTGAACGCATGTACTGCGTCTTGAACGTCTCCATCTGAAGCGCCGCTTCTTCCTTGGCAGTGGCGAGCGCGACAGCGGCACGACGAGCCTCCTCGGCACGACGGGCCTCGGCGTCGTCGAGGGCAGCGGCAAGCCGCGCGTCAGCATCGCGCGCTGCCGCGTCGAGTCGCTTCTGCTGGGCCGCCCGGATGCGGTCGAGCTCGGCAGCGGCGGCGGCCCGCTCGGCGTCGAACTTAGCCTTCCAAGCCTCGCGCTCAGCAGCCAGCTCCTCTTCAGCGCGGGCAGAGGCCGAGGCGGCGACGCCGCGCCTGGCATCGGCGGCGTCGGCGAGCGCAGCGTCAAGCTTGGCTTGCCACTCGTCACGGAGGCGGGCGGCGGCCGAGGCGGCGTCGGCGGCGGCGGCGTCAAGAGCTGCCCGCTTGTCGGCAGCAGCAGCCGCCGCCGCTGCCGCAAGATCCGACTTGTGTTTTGCCAGCAGCCGCTGGATCTCGGGCTCGAGCGCAGCAATGGTCTCTTCCTTGATGGCGTTGCGGTTGGCTGCCATCCACTTTTCCCGACGGATCTTCTCGGCGGCAACGAGCTTCTCTCGGGCGGCGGCAATAGCCTGCTGCGACGCTTTTTGCAGCCGCTCTTCGCGGAGCCGGTGTGCGGCCTCGAGGTCCGAGTTCTGGGCGGCAAGCACTTCGCACTTGTCCGCGAGTGCCGCCTTGTCGGCAAGCAGCCCGTCAATGAGCTCCTGGTGACGGACAAGCGCGGCCTCCATCTCACCCCGGACTGCGTCGGCGGCCTTTTCACCAGCCGCTTGTGCTGCACGAACCTGCAGCGCAGCGTTGGCCCGGGTCTCGCGCAACGTCGACTGCAGCAGCGCAATCGTCTTGCTCGACTCTTCAGCCGCCGCTGCCGACGTGCCGGGTCCTGGTGGCGTGCTCGCCGAGGACCCTGGTGCTGGAGAGAGCGATGGCGAGGTCGGCCCGCGCCGTGACGCCTCCACCGGTGAGAACGAGCCCGAGAGCGCGCCAGGCGACGCCGACGCCGCATCGCCGGCCTCCACAGCGTCGAGAAATGAAATGAGCGAGGTGAGGCGATGCTTGGAGAGTGGCTGGCTCCCACCAGCCTGTGCCGGCGAGGCGGCGGAGGCCGGCGAAGCCGACGCCGCCGAGAGCGGCGAAAACGGCTCAGGCTTGGACGGAGGGGTGTACGCCTGGGTCGGCCTGCGAGAGTGGCGCCGCCCGTCCGATGGCGGCGTGGGCGGGCGGAGGACAGGTGGCCGCACAGCGCGAGGCTGCACAGTGCGAGGCTGCGGCGTATGCCGTGCGCGAGGTGGGTGCGAGTTGCGCGGGAGTCGAGCAGAGGACGATGATGGGGGGTGCTTGTCAATTTTTTGCATTTTCCTTGTCACGTCCACCGGGCCGCCGTCGACCGCCTTTGCGCGCCAACGCCGCTGCCGACTCGGCCTTGTGCTGCGCCTGCAGCTTCTTCCGCTGCGCCTTGAGCATCGACAGCGCCCGCTGCTGGCTTGTCCGGCTCCTCTCGCTACCTGTTCCGCCGTCTGGCATGTGGCTGTTGGCGTGGTAGGGGTGAGCGAGAGAGGTGGGCGGTGTGGTTGGGAGGTGGCGTGGGTGGCTGTCGTCGTGATCGATCGCCATCGTGATCAAAGCCCGTCGGCACGTCAAGCGCTGAGCCAAAGGAAGAGATGGGATGGATTCAGGCAAACTCGCACAACTGCATCGTCAAACTACTCGCACTGATCGACACACGCACTGTGCCGGAGAAAGAGGCGTGAGAGAGGGGCCGAGCGTCGGTCCCATAGTGGCATCGAGCTTGGTACATGTCAGACGCCACCAGAAAGAGAATCCGGGATCTTCGTGCATGCATGGGGGGTGCCCACATTTTACGAGAGTGTCACAGCACACACACACACACACACTCTCTCTCTCAATACATCTCTGCCGCACGGAGCTACCACAGCGAGAGTGGAAGCCCAGCAGTCCAGTCATCACCCTCGGAGACTGTCGAGGCTGAGGCCATGGCGGCGATGCGGTCGGCGACCTTGAGAAGGAAGCTGTCTGTGGTCGAGTAGATGAGGAGGCCGGCAAAGGAGGTGGACGCAGCGTCCATGACGTGGAGAACAAGAACCTTGACTGATGTGAGCCAGAGCTCATCGGCAAAGCGAGAGCAGACAATGCCCTTGAACAGCGCCGGATGGTGGCCGTGCCGGGCGAGCTTGCGGACGATGGTCCACTGCTTGGCGGCGATAAAGGAGAAGATCTCGAGAATGTCCTTGACCTCGAGCGAGGAGAGGGCAAGGACGACGCCGTCCCGGGCCTCGCTCGAACTGACGTCAAAGGCGTCCGACTCTGCGTGCGCCCGAGCGAGCGACGCCGCAGTCTGGACTCGCGTGCCGTCCGCCGCGGCAGCTTCCAGGATCTGGGCCGGCAGCGTATACGCAGCAAAGGCCTTGGGCGGTGAGCTCGGCATAGCCTTGCCCAGCGTGAGGAACTGCATGTCCTCGAGAGCCTTGACAGCTGCGGCACGAACAACATCATCGTCATCATAGACCGAGATGGAGACGACCTTGACCGGCTTGGCCAAGCCAAGATGAGCCACCGATGACGCCGATTTCCCCTTTTTCCTCCGCCTGCCCTTCTTGCGCTTCTTTCCACCCTCTCCAGCCTCGGCCATCTTGCTCACTCCGCCTCCTCCGCCAAGCTGACCCGCTCCTGCTCCAGCTCCTGCTCCTCCTCCTCCTCCTGCTCCTGCCCCTGCTCTGGCTCCACCGCCAGCACGTCGAGCTGCTCCTGCCAGACTTGGAACACTCGCTGTACCACCCCCGCTGGCTGTGCTAGTGTACCCCCCCGGGTGTGGTGCGTCCGTGGTGTGACCGGTCCGGACGACATTGCTGGTGCGTGAGGGGTGACGTGCGACGAGTGGCCGAACAACCGGCCTGCCCCACCCCCTCTGTCCCTCCCTCTCTCTCCCCCCCCCTGCCATCACCCAAGCCCAAACGCTCACCCATACCCTTCCCTCCCTCCCTCCCTCCCGCCCCTCCTCATCAGCTATGTTACATTTTCAATTACTCATCCCCAAAGCGCATCGCCAAGTGCGCGCATGTCGGCGTCATACTGCGACGGTGCAGGAAGCGGAATCGGGTACATCTCGTCCGTCCCGCCGTTGCGATCAATGAGCGTCCCTACGTGCCGCCGCACAGCCTCGATCTCCGAGCAGAGCGTGGTGGCCTCGCTCTCAAGCGCCACACACGACGCCGCCGGCCCGTCGAGCTCGCGCGCCTTGACCTGCTCGGCGTACTCGGCCTCGATCGACGCCGCAAGCTGTGCTGCTTGCTCCTCGGCAATCCGCGCCTTGAGCTCGAGCTCGGCCACCCGCGCCCGCAGACGATCGCGCTGTGCCGACATCTGCGCCATCGTCGCGTCGGCCTCGGCCTGCGCCGCTGCATCCTGCGCCGCCACCTCGCGCGCTGTATCCAGGCGTGCCTGGTCCGCCTTGATCGACTCGAGCAGCTCGCCACATGCCCGAAGCTCGGCTGCATCAACTGCCGCCGCCTTGCGCGCCTCCACCACAGCCTGGGCGTCAACAGCCTCGACCTCCTTCTTGGTCGCCCGCAGCACAATCTCCGCCGTCCGCAGCGCGGCCTCCTTGGCCTCCACACGAACCTGCAGCCCTTCCAACGCATCCTTCACATCTTCCACGTTCCAATCCTCCACATCGCCCTGTCGCCAGCCAGACACTGAGAGCGACATCCTCGGCCCCTTTGTCGACGACTCGAGTCCGCTCAGCCGCCGCATCATGCTCATGATCAATCTCTCACTCGCGCTCTCTATCTCCCCTCGGTCTCTTGCTCTCTCTCTCTCTCTCTTTCTCGAGAAGTCAAGTGTCTTTCCCTTCCCCCACCCCACACCCAACCTCCCTGCTCTGCCCTCCCTTCATCCCCCTTCCACCTCTCCTTGACACTGTGCTGTTGACTCCCAAAACCGCGCGCGCCATTCAGCCGTTCCCCCCCCCCCACCCCAAAATTAAACAAAATTTGTGCAGAATCCCCCCTTCCCCCCCCCCCTCCCGGAGGCCACTTTCTGTGAATGGCGTGGCCGGTGGCTGCCAGCTGCAGACGGCAACGCCTTTCTCTGGCCGTCGCTGGCTATGCTGTCGAGTATTGTGGCGGCGACGTCTGCTTCTGGACGAGCAGCAGGATACACAAAAGTGTTCCAACATGCACAACAGCCATCAACGTCTTTGGAGCACCTGTTCTCTGATGTGAATGGCTGGCTTGACGCCCTCTGTAGCCACCTTGACCTTGCCGAGTCGGAGGTGTACGTGTCGCTGCTGCTGCTGTGTCCTTGACGACCTTTTCCTCCTCTTCTCACCCCCTACGGTGAAGACGTTATCCCACATCCTTCCCACCCACCTTGTACTGCTCCACGCAACATCCTCTACCCCCCCATCCCACTTTCTCCACCTTTCGTACCCCCTCAGGTCATGCCGTTGCCACCGCTATCCTTGCGCCCGCTCACCAGTAGATTCTACTCTTTGCCCACCACAGACTCCCTCCGCTCCTCCGCGTCGCCGGCCTCTTCACCTCGACCACTTCCTTGATGGCCAAGGCAGAGTCCAGTGCACTTGCTCTCCTCGCAGACTGTCTTGTTGACTTGCTCCTGGCAGCTTCGTCCAAGAAGCTCATACAGCTCTCGGCTTGGGTCTGGTCTGTCGCCTGCTTCCCCACCGCTATCACCCTCCGTCTCGCTCCGCGCATCTTTGCCCACGCTGCTGCTCTCCTCGACTCGGACACGTTCCTTGTAGCAAACTCGGTCTCGGTCACAGATGCAGTCCTCGACATGATGCTCCAGCTTGTCTCGCGCCTCCTTGATCCGCCGCATGCCGCTGACGAACAATGCCATCTCTCGCCTGTCTTGCTCAACCTTCCGGCCTGGTGGCCGTGTCTATGCACCGGCCTGGTGGTCTGGGACCTCCGCGCAGACAACCTTCGCCCGCTGGTCGCCAAGGCCTCGGCCACTCTTCGTGCCGCCTGGCCGCTCTACTCTGCCTCCTCGCTCTCGTCCTCCTCCTCGTCGTCGCGCTCCAAGCTCCTCGACACCGTCCTCACCGCCATTGCCAACGACGAGGCCGTCCACCCGGGCGCCCTCCTCAGGCCCAAGGCCCGGCTCGGCGATTCAGACGTTGCCTACCTCGCGCTCGACGCTTGGATCCTCCTTGTCCGTGTCCTCGGCGACGCGCTTGTCCGTCAGCCGTCACTTCTCAACGCACTGCTCAAGCTCCCCGAGGCCACTTTCCGCGCGTCCGACCCGGCCGTCCGCGCCTCGTCGTTTGTGCCTTGGTGCCAGCTCGCGGCCGTCCTCTTCTCGCACGCCTCCGATCCCGAGTCCAAGTTCCGCATCACCAAGCCGGCCCACGCTGCGCTCTTCCTCAAGCCCATGCTCGACGTCTACACCCATCCGGTGTCTGCGCCTGTCCGCGCCGCGGCCTCGTCGGCCCTGGCCGCGCTGCTGGCCCTCTACGCCCCAGTGGCCGCCGCCGCCACCCTCAAGCTCTTCCATCCCGTCATCGCCGCCCTCATCGCCTCGTCACCGTCACCGGACGAGCTGGACCTCCTCGCACACATCTTTTGCGCCATCCTCGCCCCACTCCCACCGGCCGACGTGCCGGCCCCGGCAACCCCGCCATCGTCCTGGACCACGCTCACTGCTCCGCCGCCGGCTCTCCCGGTCACCTCGCTCGACTCGCACCAATCTTTTCCGGCCATCGACTTGCCGGAGCATGCTATCCCTGCCGTCTTTCCGCTCTTGAGCCAGCTCTTTGGCCTCGCTGTGCGCGCCGCCACCCTCGACACCCTCGCCGCTGCCTGGACACACCTCGCCCGCAGGGTTCGCCTCCACGGCGCCGCCGCCGTCCGCCCGCCGCGCTCGCACGTTCGCGCTGTCAACGCTCTGGTCTCGGCCTCTGTCGATCTGCTCGCCACGTCCAATCCGGACTGGCCGACCCCCTCCCGTGCCGCACTGCTCGTCGCCCTCGCGTCCGAGCTCGGCCCCGAAGTCCTCTCGTCGGTCTTCTTCAAGCTCACCCCGCACGATGACCTCCCCATCCTTCGCCTCGCTGACGCCGCCTGCCGCCTGCGCCACGCCCAGCCGCAACCGTTCCTCCCTCTCTACGCGAGCCTTGTCGACATTGCCTTGCAGGGCGTTCTCGCCCTCGAGTCGGCCGCCCATCTGCTGGCCACTCTCGCCGACCTCTCGGCTGATCTTGCTCTTGATCTGTGGGCCACTCTCGCCGGGCGCCTCACCGCCCACCTCAACGGCGACGTCACGTCGGCTACCACAACCTCGGCCCTCGCCCACCTCACCACTGACGCCGCCGAGCTCATCGGCTCCGTCCTCGCCGCCCCACTTCGCTTCTACCTCGTCGCTGACCCGCCTCAGCTCGCGCCCCAGCTCATCAAGCCCTGGTCCGCGCTCATGGAGACCTCGGCTCGCCTGGTGGCGCTCCGCTTCCCGGCAACGCCCAACCGCTCCATCCACGCCTTTACAACCGCCGCCATGGACGCGCTCCGCTCGTACGTCGCCGCCGCGCACGCGTCTCCTCCGGACTCACCACCGCCACCTGTCCACATCCCGCTTCCGGCCCTCGATCTCCTTCTCCCGGCCCTCGCCGCCGCCCTTCAGCACTTTGCCTTTGTCCTCCCGACAAAGTCTCGCTCGCGCGGCCTGGCCGCTCCCGGCGCTCCGCTCGCCCGCCCGTCTGCGCCGGGCCTGGCCCCGACGCTCGCCCGCACCCGCTCGTCCGACGAAGACACGCGCCCGGGCTCGGGCTTCCCGCTCTCGTCGGCGTGGCTCGAGCTCCTCGAGCTTGCTCACGTCGTCCTTCGCGATCTCATCGAGCTGGCGACTGCCGCCGCCGACGGCGCCCTCCCGCGCCTTGTCGCCCACGTCGACTCCCTCCGTGAGTTCTCGCGCGCTGCGCTTGTCGCCTCGCGCCACGTCACCCTCATCTTTGTCGACAAGTTTGCGGCCCCGATGGTCGACATGCTCGCCGCGCCAAAGTCGCTCCTCCGCGCCAAGGTCACCTCGGTCCGCGGCTCGCCCGGCACCTCGCTCGGTGCCGTCCTCGTCAACTGGATCGCCACCGTCCTTGACGCCCTCGCTCCACCGCGCGTCGCGCCCTACGACTCGGACCTCCTCGCCTTTCTCGCCCCGCTCTTCCAGGGTTGCCTCATGTCCGGATCGACCACCATCCGAAACCAGTTTGTTTCGCTCTGGAACGCCACCTTTGGCAAGGCCGCCCCGGGCGGACCTCCGCTTGTCGTTCCCGTCGGCCTCCGGCCCATCCTCCGTGCCCTCTGCAACCAGCTCGAAGCCGAGGGCGCGACGCCGTTGCAGCTCGTCGATCCGACCGCTCTGCGCTCGCCGCCCAAGGCCGCCCGTGCCAAGGCCCGCCTCGCCGTCCGGCAGGCCGCCAACGCCTCGGCCTCCTCCCCGCCGCCCCTCGGCCGCTCCGACTCGACCTTTGCCGCTCCCTCGCCGTCGCCAGTCTTTGGTGCTACCCCCTCGTCGGCCGCACCCGTTCCGGCCTTTACTCCGCCGCGGACACGCGCAACCCTCCTCTCGCCGCGCTTTGCATCGCCGAGCTCCGTCGCCCGCTTCCCTGGCTCGATGCTTCACCGGAGCCCTGTCGCCGCCACCGCCGCCGCCTCCACCCGCCCGCTCGCCCGCACCACGCCCTCGTCGCGCGTCCGCAACTCGATCGAGGCTGCGCGCAAGCTGAACTCGGCCCGCAAGGCCTCGGCCTCGCCCATCAACTCGCCATCGCCGCCCAAGCTCCACCGCAAGTCCTCGCCCGCTCTCTCCGACATCCCGGTCACCTACTCCAAGCTCGACCGCACCACCTCGGACATCCAGCGGATGGAGACAACCACCCCCGTCGACCTCACCGCCGCACACCCCGCCCTTCCTGACCCGCCCTCACCCGTCGCCTCGAGCATCGGCAAGAAGCGGACGTATGCCAAGTCGCTTGCCGCCGACCATGGAGAGCCCGCCCCACCCAACAAGCCCGGGCCGCGCAAGCGCGTCAAGCTCCTCGTTCCGCGCGACGCCCACATGCTCGCTCCGGACCTCGCCACCTCCTCAGTCCCACTCGAGGCCTCGTCCATGGACCCGCCCTGCTCAAGGCTCTCCGCCATGCCCTTCCTCGCTCCGTCCCACTCTCGGGCATCGGTGACGTCGCCTCGCTCCGCATCTCCGACTTTGACTCTTCCGACGCTCTTGGCTCGGTCCTTCTGCACAACGTCCGCGCCTTTCTCGAGCGCGAGCGCGCCGTCCGCGAGTCCGCCGGCCTCTCATCCATTCGTCGCCCCGCCGCCGCCGCCGCCGCCCCCAACCCCTCCTCCACTGAGCGCATGGTCTCAGTCTTTGTCCCGGGCGTCAAGCGCGGCAAGCGCGTCCTCATCTCGGATCTCTCCTCCTTTGACGCCCTGTACGACCGCCTCACCTCACTCTTCCCAGGCCTCTCCAAGCAGACCCTCGCCTCGGCAAACTCGTCCTACTACGTCGACTCGCGCCTCAACGAGCTCGACATCGACGCCTCACTCAAGTGGTCCCAGCTCGTTGCCGACGATGTTCGCGAGCTCCACATCGAGTAGTATCCCCATTGTAGTCGCTCGGACGCGTTGTCGCCCGTCGAAAAAGTGAACAACACACACAGCTCACCCCGCGCCGACCGATCGGCGTCTCACATGGCTGAAGCTTGAGATGAGCCGGCCAACCAAGCCACACAGCCTCCATCGCGCACCACCGTGACATCCCCAATGACAAACAAGAAGCTTTGTCAGTCCGCTATATTAGCAAAGGTCTCGCGCCACCTCCCCCTCCCCCCCCCCCCCCCCCCCCCCAATTTTAAAATAGGTTGGAGGTTGCGGTAAGAGGGTCTGGGTCTAAAGTGAGGATATCAGAATTAATTTTGTAAGGGGAAAAAGACAGAATAAGGTCCTTGTGTGGAGGGCACGGGGGGAAAAGAGAGTAAGTTGTGAATTATTAAAAAAAAGAAATTGAAGTATTAGAGGCGGACGTACGAGCAGAAGAGTAAGAGTAAATAAAAAAAAACAAAA
>NW_013657678.1:519436-535136 GCF_000142905.1 Thecamonas trahens ATCC 50062 | reverse complement strand
CCCCCCCACCCCCACCACACACACGCCACTACACCCATCTCGCTACCAGACCATGTGGGCACGCCCCCTCCTCTACATGGCCGTGGTACCAATTGTCCTTGTGCTGGCCAGCCTCGTGCCTCTTTCGCTCGGGCAGTGTTCTTCTTCTTCGGTCTCTGTTGCAGCTGATCAGACTGGTGCATGCGGGGCAACGCCCATGTCGCGAGTGGCAGCTGGTGATGATTACCTCTTTACCGCTGCATGCCATGTTGATGCCTCTAGTGTGCTGTATGTGTACAGGTGTAACAAGGACGGTACAGACTGTGTCTCTCATCTTCAAGACGCCCAGACAGACGCCTGTACACATCCCCACATCGAAATCGATCCTGTTGCAGGCAGGTACTACATCGCCATGGAACACGTTATCTTCTCAAACTCGATGTACCTCTTCTCGTGCTCGTTCAACTTTACTTCGTGCTACGCGGTCCAGATCGAGCCCTTTGCTCAGGCGGCAAAACGGCCGGCGGTTGTTGCTGATCCTGCTAACAACCGCGTCTTTGTTGCCTCCCCGGCCCAGTACAACAGCAACCACCTGCATGTCCACCGCTGTATCAACGGTGGTCAATCGTGCGACCTCACCGTAGACGTTTCAACGCTCGCCTCACAGGGCATCAACTCGGGCCTGGCGCCGTCCATCGCCTATGACTCTGTCACCTCGACCGTCTACATCGCTGTGCAGAACAACTTTGCCGTCACTAACAGGGCCTTTGTCTTCAAGTGCAATGACGACCTGAGCGCGTGCTCCATCCACAACGCCTCGGGCGGCGCCGTCGACGAGTCAGGCATTGAGCCGTCTATCGCCATCGATGAGGTCGGTCGCCTCGTCTACGTCGCCACCACTGACACTCGCTCAGCCGAGTCCAAGGCCCGCGTCGTCGTATGTGACATGAACATTTCTTCTTGCACCGGCTACGACATCTCGCCCACAAACAACGCCGTCTCCAACGTCAACATCGCTCTCAATGCCGCTGACCTCGTCTTCTATGTCTCGTATATCAACGAGGGCGCGTCGGGCTTCCTCTGGCTCTCCCGCTGCTCCACGGTCGACTTTTCCTGCACCGACGAACTGGTCGAGGCCAACTCTGGTACAGCCTACGCTAACGTCGACGTCGACACAACCGTCTCTCCGCCAAAGGTCTACACCTCGTTTGCCGACAGCTTTACCACCCCGGTCGTCGCCATTTCGGCCTGTCCGTCGCCGCCCGCACCGCCACCGCCGCCATCGCCGCCGTCGCCACCCCCGCCGCCACCGCCGCCTCCACCACCGTCGCCTCCTCCGCCGCCGCCATCGCCTCCTCCGCCTCCGTCGCCACCTCCGCCGCCGCCGTCGCCACCGCCGTCGCCGCCGCCGCCGCCGGACCCCACCCCTACTGCCATTTTCTCGCGCACCGGAACCACTGTCAGCGTCACCTGGGATCGCCCCACCAACTTGGCTGGCGCCTCGCTCGCTTCACCCGACATTGTCTGCTCCTCGCTCTTCTCCAACGCCGCAATCCTCGGATCCTCGGCTGCTTGCACCTGGGCCACGCCCTCCAAACTCACCGTCGTCCTCGGCGCGTCACCGACCGCCGTTCCGGGCAACATGCTCCTCTTCGCCGCTCCTGTTCTCGACGCCGCCACCCGCGCCGCCACCGGTGTCGTACTTCAGGCCGCCCCCAACTCGGCCCAGCCCGTTGCTAACCTCATCGCGCCACCAACCGTCGACTCGTGTGGCACCATCGCTATCGATGCCACCACCTCGTCGGGCATCCGCACCCAGACTACGTTTCGCCTCGTCTCGCCCGTCGACCTCGTCGTCTCGGCCGCCCTCGATGCCGCCTTTCCTGCCTCGCGTATCTCAATTGATGTCGGTGGTTGGCCGACTGCCACGCCGTACGTCTTTGAGGTCAACGTAACCGACTGGCTCGGCGTTTCGTCCTCTGCACAGACAACCGTTGTCAAGGATCCAGGCACGCCGCTCATCGCCCTCTCCGCCAAATCCCTGGCCATAACCTCGCGCACTCCGCTCGCCGTCGACGTCTCGGTCGCCTTTGCCGCATGCCCTTCGGATGCCACAACCCCAGTCGCCATCTCCTGGTCCACTCTCTCCGGGCCAGTCGATCCGTTCGCGACTGGTGTCGCTGACCCAGCCCGCAATGTCCTTCTCCTTCCACCGGGATCGCTCCCGCCGGGATCGACTCACGTCTTCAAGGTCAACGTCTCCACCACTGCCCTCGCTGTTGCCAAGTCGTCAGTTGACACCGTCTCGGTCTCGGTCCGCTTCTCGCAGCTCGTTGCCCACATTAAGGGCGGTGCAGCACGGACCATCCTCTCCAATGCTAACCTTGACCTTGACGGCTCCGCTTCCTACGATCCAGACGCCGTCGCTGGCGGCCTCACCTACACGTGGTCGTGCTCTGCAGGCGGAAGCGCGTGCGTCTCCGCACCGTCTTCGGTTGATTGGTCAAGTCCTTTGCTCTCCATCCCGGTTGCCTTGCTCACCGCTCCCCTCGGCTCCGACATGACTATTACTCTCCGCGTTGCTCAAGGTGCCCGCTCCGCAACCACTACCGCCGTCGTCACCCGCGCAAACCTGCCGTTTGTCAGCACCCGCGCCGTCTGGCGTGACGACGACCTCGTGCCCAACGTCAACGAAGTCATCATCTTTCTCTCCGAGGTCCTGCCCGAGCTCGCCGACGACACCCTCGAGTTCCTCTGGGATGAGTCAGCGAGCCGCATCGACCTCCATCCCGACAACGACACCCTCGCCACCACGACAGCCACCATGCGCAACTTTGGCATCCGCGCAAATCGCATGCGGACCGAGATCGACTACGACTTTCGTCTCTACGTCCGTGTCATCCGCGAGTCGGGCACCTTTGCCCGTGCTAGCCCTGGAACGCGCATCACTTCGCGCTCTGTCGATGCTGCCTGGCGTGCCGCCTACCCGCACGCCACCTTTCGCGGCTCGGCTACGGTTGTCGGCACCCGCGCCATCTCTCCCTACTTTTTCATCGCCTCGCAGCGTGTACTCCTCAACGCTGTCCCCGCAGGCGGCACTTTCACCACTAACGTCTCGTCCGATGCTACCGCCGCCACCCTCGTCACATTTACCTTTGCAGGCTGGACAGACGCAGACGACGACACCGTCCTCTACGCCATCCAACAAGAGCTTCCCTCTGGCGACCGCGTCGACCTGGTGCCCTCGTCCATCGGAACCTCGCACTCGGTCTACCTGCAGGCTGGCCTCGCCGCAGATGACTTTCGGGTCTCGGTCATCGGCATTGTCTCCGACGACCGCTTCGGTGCTGCCCCGCCCGTCCGCCTCACTCTCCGCGTCCGCCCCTTCCCTGTCGCCTCAGGCTCACCAGGCGCCGCCGCTGCCTCGCTCATCGACGGCATCCTCGCCGACGCCATCGCCCTCGGCAACACCCACCAGGCGCGCCAGCTCATCTCCTCCATCTCGGCAGTCCTCAACGGACCGCCGCCCACCCCGGGCGCCACCGTTGATCCGGTTGCGCAGACCTCGCGCCTCCGTCTGTTCAACGTCCTTTCCTCGGTCTCGCGAGTCACCAACAGCACCGTCGGCGAACTCGCGCAGACCGCTTCCCTTCTCTCGCTTGTCCTCGGCACGCCTGCCGAGGTGTCACCAGCACTCACCATCCGCGCCACTGCCATGGTCCAGCAGCTCGTCGCCGGCCTCGTTGGTAAGCGCGTATCCGAGGCCCAGGCCTCGTCGGTCTCGACCGCCCTTGCTGCCATCATCCGCGCCGACGGCGCCGCTGGCTCCTCCTCGGACGGATCCGCCACAGCGACCGCTTTTGCTCTCCTCTCCGACGTGACTGACGCCCTCATGGCCGACGCCGTCGACGGCATGGCCCCGCTTGTCGCTTCCAACTCGATGTTTCGCCTCGAGGTTCAGCAGTTTGCTGTCGCTAATATCGCCGCCAGCAAGCCGACCCGCGATCCACAGGCCGCTGTCACCGTGGTCGAGGCCTGCTCCGCTGTCGCCACCCCATCGCCGCCCTCACCTCGACAGGCATCGACGCAAGCACCTCGGTCCGCGAAAAGTGCCTCGCCTTTTCCTCCAACCCGTACGCCTTTAACGGCGGCCGCCGTGTCGGCGACCCCAACGGCACCGTTGCCTTTGACGCCCTCTCGGCCGCTGTCATTTCGCTCGATTATGCCACCACCCCGGCGTCTGCACTCTCGCTCGGCGCCGCGCTCCCAGCTGTTCAGGGCAAACTTGCTGTCGACCGCGCCCCGGATCCCATCCGCATCGTCATCCCGCTCAGCGGCGCAGAGCTCGGCGCAGATGCCTGCGTCTTTTGGAGCGACGCCTTGGGCGGATGGAACACCACCGGGTGCCAGGTCGGCACCGTCGTCCGCGGCTCCCACGCAGAGTGCGTCTGCAACCATCTCACCACGTTTGCCGTCAACACTCTCGATGCCTCGGACTTTGCCCGCCTCGGCAGCGTCGAGGACCAGCCCGAGGCCCTCATCGTCGTCGTCATACTCTGGGCCGCCTTCCTCATCGCGCTCCCGTTCCTCTACATGTACGACATCCGTGACCGCGAGCTGCTCCTTGTCGACCGAACCGGCAAGCTCTCGGCCTTCCTCCGTGCCAAACGCGCCAAGATCAGAGGCAAGAAGCACCTGCTTTGGCACACGCTCAAAGAGTCGATGGTCCACAAGCACCTCTGGCTGTCACTGGCCCTCAAGCTCGAGGACGATCCCTTCACTCGTGTCTTCCGTGCTGCCGTTCTCCTCACCACCCTCACTGCAGGCATGGCCGTCGCTGCCGCTTTCTACCGCGACCAGGACGACGACTCGGTCTCGGGCACCCGCGGCCGAATCACAGAGCTCGTCGTCTCGGTCATCATCGGGCCGGTTCTCTTTGGCCCGCTCACCCTCGCCGCCATCCTCATGCGCAAGTCCTCGGCCGGTACCGTCTATGGCCTCCTCCCGCGCGAGCGCCATTGGCTGTGGATGAATCCGAGTGCCTCGCCGGCAGACGCCATCGGCCGTGGCGGCGATCACCACTCGTTCGACAACGTCTCGCTCATGCCCGACCGCTTCACAGAGAGTCTCTCGCTCTCGGAATCTCGCGCCTCGTCGTCGTCGAGCGTCTCGGAGCAGGAGGAAGGCAGTTTCTCGTCGTCGTCGGCCTCGACCAGCACGTCAGCCTCATCGTCATCGTCTTCGCTTTCAGCCCGTGACGTCCACGACGCGCTAGCAGACGCCTTGCTCATGACCACCGAGGCCGTCCGCAAGAATCGCTACGACTTTTCATCCTCGATTGGCAGCGATCGCGGGATCCCGGTCGCCTCTGGCGTTGCCCGCAAGCGCCTCGCTGGCTCGTCGTTCTCGTCCGAGTCAGACGACGGCGCTACCAAGCTCGCTCAGCGCAAGGGCCCCCGTCGCTGTGGCTGCCTCTGCCGCAAGGCGTACAAGCCAACCGTCGACGAGATGATTGCGGCCCTCCCGCGCAACGTCCTTAACCTCGCCGCCTCGGATTTTGCCCGCATGGACCTCGATGGCAACGGCTCGCTCGACCGCAGCGAAGTCGCCGTAATCATGTCTCACCGCGGCTGGATCGTTGAACCCAAAGAGCTCGAAAACATATTCAAGGTCATCGACACCGACGCCAGCGGCGCCATTGAGTTTGAAGAGTTCCTCAGCGTCGTCGCCCTTCGCCACTACAAGCTTGCCGCGGAGGAGGAAGCCATGCGCCATGGCAAGCTCGCGGGTTGGTTCGGTTGGCTGGTCTTTGTCATCCTGGTCGTCGTCTCGGCCGGCTGCTCGCTCCTGGTCATCGTCTACGGCCTCAAGTTCTCGCGTCCGGTTGTTCACTCATGGCTCCGCACCTTCTTCTACACCCTTGTTGCCGACATTCTCTTCTTTGAGCCACTCAAGGTCATCGGCGGTGTTCTCATGGCTTCTGTCGCCTTCCTCTCCGACACAAATCTAGCCGAGCTCACCAACCTCTTCTGATGCGCTTCTTCGGCGAGCCCCGCCTGCACATTGTTGAGAAACCCTGCATCAAGCGCCACTGCAACTGCTGCGAGTCGTTGGCACTCGCCGTCGGCTGGCACCTTGCAAAGCGAAGCGGCTGGCACCTTGCTTTGCTAATAGCTCCGATGGCGTCGACACAGTCGGCTCCGACGGAGCTGGAACCCACCCGCCCACCCTTCGATGACGATGCGCGATGGCGACGACGGACACCTCTCGCGCACAATTATAGTCCTAAATCACGCACATACGAGCTGACGATGATTGCTCGTATGCACGGAGAATACCGTGCCGATTGGCACGATGCTGCTGGTCCTGGAGGCCAGGGAAGCAGGTGCGACGATTTCTCAAGACTCGTCGATCCCGCTCGGCTAGCAACACTGTAACGTTGTTTGAAGATGTCATCAGTTCATTTCTGTGCTAGTGCACGCCGACTGCCCAAATCCAGTCGCAGGCAGGACGCTAGTTGGCCGGAGTTAAAACACCCGATCAAACGCAACCGTAAACTGCATGGTCTTGAGCAGCTGCAGTGCCGAGGTGCAGTCAGGCCGCTTTGCGGCGTCGGCGTCCCAGCAGGCCTCTACAAGGTCACCCACTCCTGGATGATCATCGACAAAGCCCTGCGGGAACATCGGCCGGGTTCCGGCCACCAGCGCCTCGGGCGTAAAGTGCTGCGCATGCTCCGCCAGCGCAATACCGGTAAAGAGCTCATAAGCGAGGACTCCGAGCGCGTAAACGTCCGCTGCTTGAGTCCATGCCGTGGCCTCGACACTCTCGCCGCTCATCCATGTCGCGAGGATTTCTGGTGGGTAGTACATGTGCTTGCCACGCATGACTTGCCGCTCAAACGCGTCGAGCTTGGTCGGCACCAGTACAGCGCTCGATGTCAGGTATGCGCCAGTCACCTGACCCCGCCGCGACCGCTGGACAAGAACGTTGCCCAGGTTGAGATTGGCGTGCACTCGCCCGGCCTTGTGCAGCGCTGCAACCGCGCACACCACGTCATGCAGAATCGAGACCCGCTCATCCATCTCGTCGAGTAGGCCGCCCTCCTTTCGGATGAGGACCGAGAGCGGCGAGGCATGCGAAAACTCGTACACCACATACACCGCGGTTGGGCACGTCTCAGAGTAGCCGAGCACCGGAACCAGCGACGAGTTTGCCACGGTGCAGAGGCCACTGGCACTGCTCACTGCCGCCGCGTGCTCGACTGGGCTCTCCGCCGCCACCTTGCGGACGGCAACCTTGGCGCCGCGGTACAAGCCATGGTACAGCACACCGAGAATCGAGTCACCCAGCGGTTCGAGCACTTGGACTGGCTCGACGCTCGCTAGCGCCGACGCCGGCGTCACCATCAACGGCGCCTGGCTTGGCTGCGCGCCGCTGCTCTTGCTTGTGCCCAGCGCGTCGGCGCCTGCTCCATCGCCGTCACCTGCTCCATGCGGAACGCCCACGGCAATCTCCTCGAACAGCTGCAGCGCAATGACCGACTCGGACGGCTCAAACGACTTGGGCGAGAGGACCGACGACGACGGTACCGCGGCTCCAACGTCGGCCCGCCCGGCACCACCCTCGCCCTGAATGGCCGAAAACGACCCGGTAGCCAGCAGTCGGGCCTCCAGCGCCTGCAGCAGCGTCTTTCGGCGAGTCACCAGCTGGTTGTACTTCCACAGCATCTCCTCGCACGACTGTTGCACAATGACAGAGTGGTCGTGTGCTGACCGCTTATTGTCGACCGTCTGCTTGATGCGATACATCAACCGGTACAGCTCGCGCTCCACACGCGATCCGTACTCATCGACCTTGGCCTGGAACATCTCCGACATCGACTCGGCCGAGTCCATCGTCGCCTCGGCTACCCGCTGCAAGCCAGCCTCAAACGCGTCCTTGATCACTCGCCCAGACACCTCGTACGCAGACGACTTGCGGAGAGACGGTACCGGGATGTATTTGAACAGCCAAAGACCGCAAACTTGCGCGTCGACGACTTGTCCAGCGTCCGCAGCGTGTGCGTCTGGATGTCGTGGGCGAACGACTCGAGCTCGGGCGTCTCAAGCTCAGGGAACACAATCGAGAGCTCAAGCACCTTTTGCACGTCGTTCTGGTACGCCAGCAGGTGCGGCTCGAGTACCTCCTTGACCTTGGCCTCGATCTCGGAAATGATGCCGCGCGCGCCCGAAAGAAGCTTGGAGACCAATGCAGACTGGATGTTGAGAGACGCCACTTTGAAGACGTGCGTCATAAAGTCAACAAACTCGCTTGCCTGCTCCTGCGACGCAAACTTGACATTGTCGGGCACAGAGCCGGCCGACGTCCGCGCACGCTTGCGAGAATCAAAGATGGCTTCAAACCTGGCCCGCACCACCTTGGCCTCGAGCGTGCCGGGTACACGGTCCGGCGACGCCAGCTCAGCATCCACAAGATCCAGAATCTGCGCAGGATCGGTCATCAGCGAGAGCGACGTCACCGAGATGGCGTCGGCAATGAGTGACGGTAGCCGCGCAGACGCCTGCGAGTACGCAAAGTGCTTGATCTCGTTGACTGCTTCGCGGATGACCTCGAGCGTTGTGGCCGAAGTGACGAGAAAAGACTCAAGGTTCTCCACAGACGCTGCCACCGTTGAGAGCTGCACATGTACATCCTGAACAAACGCCTTGCACACCAGCGACATCTCGACCAGCGCTTGCCGCAACGAGATGATGCCGGCGTTGGTGTAGCAATGCCGGAGCATGGACTCGAGCGGCTCGTTGAGCCGCGAGTTGTGCCACACAGCCTCCACGCCCTCCTGGAACGACCCAATATCGTTTTCCTCCACCATCTTCGGATACACCACGTCGTCCGTCCACGTCTCGCCCCAAGCAATCCGCGCAAAGTCCTTGACCCATGGGTACACGTCTGGCGATGGCACCTCGACCAACCCGAGGTCTTCCGACGACGACGAGCCACAACACGATCCGTCATCGCCCACACCACTCCCAACCTCGCTCCCCAGCTCGGCTAGGTCGGACCCGTCGTCATCCGACGAGATCTGGATCGAGTCCGAGTCGCTCCCGCTCTCGTCACCGGTCGCGCTTCCGGTAGCCGACGGCAACAGCTCGCCAGCCTCCGAACTGGCCGCCCGACTCGCCTCGGCTGCTTCGGCTGCCTCGGCTGCCGCAAGCGCAAACGACGACAGGTACTGCCGTGCCGTGTTGGCGTACTGCGCGTACTTGGCCGAGACCGCAAACACGTTCTGCGGCTTGATCCGCGGAATGTGGCTTTGTGCCCCCGGTGGTGACGCAGGAGGTGTGGCGCCGGAGGGAGCCGTAGCAGCAGCCGCAGCACCTGGCGTGCCAGAGCCGGTCTCGCCGGATCCGCTCGCCGGCGAGCTCGGACCAGGCTGCAACTTGGGCGTGCCAAACAGGTTTTGAGCGACAAAAGCCTTGACTTCGTCCTCGTCCATGTCGCCAGACCGGATGTTGCGCTGGTCAAACTTGTTGACAAACACGTAGATCTCCTGCTGCAAATCGGCGGTGATGTCCGAGATGATCGAGTTGATGTTGGCCTGCGCCGAAGACTGGAGCGAGGCGTAGTTGAGAACAATAGCAATGATGGAGGCCTGCCGCAGCGTCCGCCGCAGCACGTCCGACAGCATGTCCATACCAAACTCGTTCGGGCCTGGCGAGTCGATGAACGACAGCCGGCCAAACATGCCGGTCTGGGCCATGACCGCAAACTCGAGCTCGATGAGCGGCAAGTCAGCGAGGTCGGCAATCGACTCGAGCGGGTTGGGCCCGTCGACGTCGAGCATCTCAACCAGCCGCAGAGTGTCGTTGGCCAGCACCAAGCGCGAGAGCACGTTGTCGACGCCGGCCACTGGCTCCGAGTCAAACACAAGCTCCGGTGCCGAGTCAAGGACCAGCTCCAGGCCGGTGTGGCCCAGCGCTACTGCCCGCGTTGCCTCGGCCCGGTGGCTCAGTGCGTGGCGGATCATGTCAAGCGACTTGTTGAGTGCCTTGACTGTGCCGGGTGGGAGGGTGAGCGTCGGGACGGCCTTGCCTTGGACATGAGTAATGACCGTGGGGATGACGGTCATGGCCGACGCCCGTGACGGGCAGACGTCAACCCCGACCAAGCCCGAGATGGTCGACGACTTGCCGGCCTTCATGAGCCCGACCATGCCGACGTAAGTGGCGGCCTCAACCACCGATGACGCCAGCTTGAACAGCGCAGCGCGCCACTTGTCGTGCTCGGCCTGGATCGACGAGTCGTCGTCGTCGCGCTTGTTCTCATGGACAAGCGCGTACATGAGCCCAATGAGCTGCAGCAGCTGCGTCTGCCAGGACACAGCCTCCAGCTCGGTCCGTGTCTCTTCGAGCGCTCCCTCGGCCTTCAACAGCTTGTTCTGTCGGATCTTGATCTTGCGTTCGAGTTGCTTCACCTTGGTTGCAGCCCGAGGTGGGAGGCTCTCGCCAGGGCCGACGCTGTCGAGGAGTTTTGCTCGGTTCGATTTCGCCATAGCCACCTCGTCGAGCTGGGCTTGGACCACAGCGGCTCGCTTCCGCACACGCCCGACAAGCTGCCACTGCCGAGTGTAGACCGAGGCCAGAAACGGCATGATAGGGTGGTCCGAGCTGGGGACCTCGCCGTCGGGCCCAAAGTGGTCGAGGTCAAACTCGGCGAGAACCGCGTCGGCAAGGTCGGCCACGGCCGAAGCCTCGAGCTTGGGCTTGGTGAGGCCATCTCCTTCATCAGTCGGTGGGAGAAAGACAGAGGCCAACGATCGCGACGGCGAATGGGCCACATCGCTGCTGGCACTGCTGGATGGCACAGCCGGCTTGTCGAGCAGCGCAATGTAGTCGGTCACTACTGCAGCCTGCTGCTCGCGTGAGACGTTTTCGGCAGCAGAGAACCAGTTGGATCCCGAGGTGGTCATGGCGCGGGTCCGGCTTCGCGCCTCAGGTCCGTCGAGACGCGGGCTGGGCGCAAGGCCCGGCGTCGTGCCATCATTCTTGACCGACGTCCAGTCGGTGTTGACGTGGATAAAGCGGAGCGTGCGAACCGTGTGCGGCGCGTCGAGAGTAGCAAACGCCGTCGCGGGCTTTGCCGGTTCAAGCGCAGACTGCGCCTCGTCCGCGAGGAGCATCTGATCCGGTGGTACAGCAGTCTGGGTATGGAGCGGCGAACGCTCAAAAATGCCAAGAGGATCGAGCAGGTTGACGCCGGGGGTCACCATTGACGAGTACAGCTGGCCCCACTTGGCGTCGGGCATGGCGGCGGCGAGGCGGCTGATGGTGGCCTGGTGGAGGATGGCACCGGCGCCGGACGAGGCGTCGGCGAGAAAGGCAAGAACAAGGTCTTTGTAGACAACCGGGACGTACTGGCCGAGGTAGCGGAAAGAGGCCACGCGCCGCGAGACCACCTCGACAAAGATGAGTGCGATCTGGCGGACGTCGATAGCCGGCGACGAGAGGAACCAGTGCAGGTGGCGAAGATTTGGCGGCTGTAGTGTGGCAGAGAACGCGCCGGCGAACGAGGGCGTGGTGCGGAAGAGGTCAATGAACTTGATGAGCGCGTACGAAGCCGAGGCCTGGGTAAACTTGTGCTCGAGCGCAGGCGTCCAGTGGGTGTTCGACGAGGCGAGGAGAAGGCCAAAGACAATCGACTTTTGGATGCACTCAACCGAGTTGGGCGCGGTGATCTCGAGCGGCGCAGGCGGCGGCGAGTCGGAGACGGGCGCAAGCTGCGTGGCGAGCTGGTTGAGGTCCACAACAAGTGAGGTCTTACGGCCAGCTGCGGTCGGGGTAGAGAGGCCCGACGACGTCGGCGTCACTGCCTCGGCACGGCTGCTGTGCTGCGCTTCGGCCTCGACCGTCGACGCCCAGAGCTGGGCCAGCTCGTCCATAGCCGCATGCCGGGTGGGGGCGTCCTTGAGACTCTCGATGGCGGCTAGCGTGCGCTGGACAGGCGCGAGGAGCTCAGTCATGATGGTAGTGATGACGGTGACTGGGAGCTGCGGCGCCGAGGCTCGGAGAACAACATAGTCGCCGTCGCTGCAGAGCGCGTCGAGGGTGAGGGAGGCAAAGGCATTACCGCTCGCGCCGCCATCAGGCGCGAGCTGGTCGACGACGTCTGCGAGAGACGCCGGTGAGAGGTCGGAGACATCGTCGACGCCAGTAAACGACTCGGGGAACCGGTAGGCAACAAAGCCTGGCGGCGCTCCAGCGGCCAGAGCGTCGAGCGCCTCGGCAGTTGTCTCAAACTGCTGTAGCGCCGAAAAGTCAAAGGCTATGTCCGGGAAGAAGTGCGAGACAATAAAACCCAAAAAGGTGGTGAGGAGCATGGTTCGCGGCTGGACAAAGGCCACGAGCGACGCCTCGAGTGCTGATCCAGTGGTGCCGAGGATCGATGCCACGCGGAGCGCAATCGACGGTCCCTCGGCAGGTTCGGCGTCGGCGGCAGTTGACTCGGCGAGAGTGTCACATGGAGTAGCGGAAGAGCTCCAAGGCTCGGTAACCACCGGATTGACGGCAAATACGTTGAGCTTGTGGTCGGGCGAAATGAGCTGGACAATCTTTGGTCCACCGCCGTATGTGTTGGCGAGCAGCTCCCAGATCTCGGCCGAGATGACGACCACAAAGTCGGTGATGGCTGAGCCTGCCGGCAGGGCCTTGATGGCCTTGAACTCGGCCTTGGGATCAAGAAGCATCTTGTTGGAGATCGGCCCGGGGCCCGGAGCAAGACCAAGCTCTGCCGCTGCAGACGAAGAGGACGACGCCGTCGAAGATCGGAGCTTTGCAGCCGAGTGCGCAGGTGCGGCAACCGCAGCAGCAGCAGCAGAGGATGAGGCCTCTGCCGCAGCGAGCTCGGCCTCTGAGCGAAAGACTCTCTTTGCTCTTGCCATCAACTCTGGAGGCAACGAAGCGGCCAGATGTGAGTTTGGAGCAAAGAGAGCCGAGCTGACCGAGTTGCGCCACTTGTTGTACCATGCCCGTGCGAGGATGCAAGCATGTGGGTGACGAGTGAAACCAAACAAGTTTTCCGAGGTTGTAAAGGGAGAAGACAGGAGAGGATTGCTAGTGGTGAGCGTGGGTGTGGTGGGCTTGGAGGAGGTGGAGGGTGGCACAAGCGTGTCGTCGTCGTCTCTGCCATGATCGAGGCCAACCTGACCACCACCACCACCACCACCACCACCACACGTGCTGGAATGACTCTCCTGTTCACAGGCTACAAACGGGGGCATATACAAGTGATTAACCTCTTCTACAAGTACGACCGCTTCCACCTCGGCTGCACAAAGCCGCTTAGTTGCCGCCATAGAGGGCGAGGTGGGGAAAGAGAGGGGGGGGGGGGGAGGGGGGGGTGCGTTCAGTGGTGTGGCATTCTGTCGCATTTGCAAGTTTTATGGCCAACCGGTGGTGGAAGAAACGGCGTGACTTGCCCATTGATGCGGTGACCTGACATGTACGGCAGGGGGGCGGGCAGGTCTTGGTGTGGATGGCGGACAGGTTGATGTGTTTGTTGATCGAATAGTTGGCAACTCTTTCAACTAGCGGGCCATTTGCTGGCGGACGGCTTGGAGGTGATTGGCGATGGAGCGATGTAGGTCGGTGAGAGCCACTGCGTGGTCCTGGTCAGCAGGTGCAGGCGGCGGTGGTTCGACGGGGGAGAGGATGTAGTCAGAGAGGAGGAGGAGGACCTTGACAACGGTGTGTGAGTGAAGGGCAAAGGCTTCGGTGCGTGAGGCGCGAGATGACGATGTGGGTGGACCCTGGAACCAGAGCGGGCCAAAGACCTTGGCGAGCCGTTCGAGGGTCACGCCGTGGCTCTCTTCGGCTGCGAGGAAGCTCGTGAGTTTGTCCACCATGTAGCGGACAACCTGCACGTTGATGGGCGGTAGATTGGCAATGACCGAGCGGATCTGACCAAGTGCGTGGACGTCAAGCGTGTTGGACCGCGGCGACTCGGGGACAGTAGCCTGAGAAGCAGAGAGGACAAGAGCGTTGAGCGCGACCGAGAGCAGCTTGTGCGACGAGTCGGGTAAGAGTGGCTCCGGCAAGTGGCGGAAAAAGTGCAGGACGACGCCAGCAGGGATGTGAGGGTCAGTGTCGGCAAGCGTCCACTGAGGCTTGCGCGAGGCGTCCAGCTCGGCCACAGCGGCCTCGATGGAGCCGCGGATAAAGACAAGGTCGTGATCAAAGAGGTCTGCGGTGGTGAGGAGCTCGCCGGTGTTCTCGAGGTAGTCAAAGGCAACGCGGAGCGGGAGTGGGACCGGGTCGACACCCAGCGCCACATTGCGGCGGCCAAGGACGCTGAGCGAGAGCGCAAACTGCTTGACCGAGCTCGGTCGGGCCATATCCGACTCGGCGGCAAACTGGGCGTCGCGCTGAGCGCGCCAAGTCTCAAACACTCGCGTCTGCGACGCGCTGAGATTGAACTTGGGCTGCGGCTTTGTGGATTCGGTCGCCGGCCGGGCAGCTGCTACCGCTGCTGCCGCACGAGCCTTGACCCGAGCCTTTTCGGCCTCGAGCGTCGCGGATGCGTCGGCAGCGTCGCCATCACCCGACGCATCAGCGCTGTCGAGTTCGGCCGCTGGCAATGCCTGGCTCGGCGCCGCGACGTCAAAGAGGCCCGGCTGGCGCGCGTGGTCGATGAGAAGGGTGATGATGCGGACAACGGCCGGGATCTGCAACAGGTACTCGGGCTCAAAGCGCGTGTGAGTGACGGTGGCCAAGGCCGGCGGGCGGAGAAGGGCCGGGCCGAGCGCGACCGCCAGTGACGTCGATGACATCGAGTTGACCGAGGCATTGTCAGCGACCCTAGCCAGGAGCATGACAATGACTTGCAGCGTCTTGAGGTGCGACCACGGGAGGCCGATGCGGAGGATCATGCCGAGCTCGTTGAGCACCATGGTCTCGCGAGCGCGCGACGAGAGCGCCTCGCCGGTCGCCTCGGAGACCGCGGACTTGGCCTCTTGGCACTCGGAGCCAAGCTTGACAAGCCGCGCGTAGAGCGACGAGTGAATGACCGGTTCGGGCAGATGGTCGAGGTAGTACCGCAACAGGCCGGCAACCGTAAAGGCCGGCTTGCCAGGGATGAGCCACTGATCGTCGACATCGCCGCTGGAGTGACGGCTGCCGAGCGAGGCCGTCGATGTCGAGCATTGTCTGTCCAATACCAAGTCGGCCTCGGAGCCTGAGGCACGGCCATCCAGTTTTTCAGACGCAGAAAAAAGAGTTTGCAGTTTTGCCCTCTGATCCTCAGCAGAGGCTTCCCCAATGCGAGTCAGCTCTGCCACCAGTGCGGCGAGCGACGACGAGTTGGGCACGACCTCAAACAACCCGCGCTTGTCGAGGCCATGTTTGAGAAGGAACCGCGTGATGAGTTGAACCAGGTACGGCACTCCGCTGCTTTCGAGCAGGGCCACTCCGAACATGGTAGTTGTGTTGGTAGGGTGTGGTGGTGGGGTGTGGAGGGGAGGAGGGCGAGCGGGAGTGCGGTGGTGCAGAGGTGAATGCGGTCGGTTGGTTGAGGTTGGTGGACGTGATGGTGTCGGGCGCAGAGGTAGATCGGGTCGTAGGAAGAGGGATACAGTTTGATCGGATGTTGTTTGAAGGTTATATAGGGTGTATGTCGGCGCGGGCGGGGGGGGGGGGGGGGGGGAGGGAGTAGGGAAGGAGGACGGGGGACG
>NW_013657678.1:499101-518722 GCF_000142905.1 Thecamonas trahens ATCC 50062 | reverse complement strand
CGGCGACGGCGATGCGGGCGGCGGCGACGCCGACTCGGCGCCTTCCACCGTCTACGTCGGGACAGAATACGAGCTGATGGCTGCGGCATGGATGGAGCGGCAGCGGGGAATGGAGTCGGTGGCGCAGGTCGGTGGCGCAGGCGATGACGGTATCGATGTGTCGGCCGTCTGGCATCGCCCTGACGCTGCCGCTGCCGCCGATAGTTGCGGCGATCCGGTCCATGTGTGGGCACAGTGCAAAGCGCTGGCCACCAAGGCCTCAACCGTCCACATTCGCGAACTGGAAGGCGTCCTGCTCCGTGTTGCTCAGCGGCTGCCACACGAGCACCACCTCGGCATGCTCATCTCGTCGGCGGGCTTCTCGGATCCATGCCTCTCCTACTTTCACGCCTCGTCCTCATCAGCCATGATGGCGCTCACACTAGGCTACGATGACGAGCTTGTCGAGGCCCACATCAACCGCCAGGCCCGTGCCGTCTTTCCCGATCTTGTCTTTGCCTCGCTCCTTGATCCCCAGCGCCGACGCCTCCTCGCCATGGTCTATTACGGCGTCGTCCTCGACACATCGCTCTCACCAGACGTGTAGCAGTGTAGCAGTGTAGCATACACAAACATCCATGCCGTCATAGTCGAGTCGCAATGAAATCAGAACGTCATCAGTGACCCTCGCCCCATCCTCCTCCCAAGCGATTTGTGGCAGTCGCAGCGGCACGTCTTCGATTCGCCCACAATGAACCCGCCGCTTCCGTTTCTGTCCACTCGACTCGACACCCACGAGACCAAGCCGGACAACCGCAAGCCGGTCTACCACCTCGCACACACACATTGCAACAATGGTACGTAGAGCAGGCATACACTTTGCTCTCATTTGCATGGTTGCTCGTTTGGCATCCCATTACTTTCCTCAGGCCCTCTGCTTTGGCATACCCGCCCTCTTGCCGTCCGTTGCGCGCGCCAAGTGACCAAACATTTGAGACATTCGTCAGTCGATGTCGTCACTATCCTCAAGGTCACAGTCCTGGTACGGGCGCTAACCAACAGCTACACAAGTCTGGGTCACAGTGCCTATATTAGGCAAGGTTATATCTTGGTAGAGCTTGTTGGCCTGTTTCTAGCCGATACAGGCAGCTTGCTTGGGCTCGGATTGTGTCGACAGTCGGGAGGAGGGAAAACATGTCGGCTCGGGCAGGTTGTAATTTTGGAGCCTTTCGGAGGGGCGGGGGGCATGCAGGAGCGATAGGAGGACGATGAAGGACTTACATTTGGGCAACGTGACGTATGCTTGGATTGGGATCAATGATGATGATGCAGGCATCCACAAATGAGAATCTGCCGCCGGCGGTGATGCGGCGGCTGGTGAAGGAGCTGAAGGCTATGAAGCGGTCCCCGCCCGACGGCATCGAGCTCGTCATTGGCGAGGAGCTGTCGCAGGTGACGGCGGACATTACCGGGCCCGAGGCGACGCCGTTTGAGGGTGGCGTCTTCCGGGTTCTCCTCAAGCTGACTTGTGAGTTCCCGGCTGCGCCTCCGGCCGGCTTCTTCCTCACCAACATCTTCCACCCCAACGTGAGGCCCGAGACCGGTGAGATCTGCCTCAACATCCTCAAGAAGGACTGGAAGCCCGACCTTGGCCTTCGCGACGTCCTTCTCACCATCAAGTCGCTCATGATCTTCCCCAATCCCGAGTCGGCGCTCAATGAGACCGCTGGCAAGCTGATGCTGGAGGCTTTTGATGAGTATGCGTCGCGAGCGCGCCTCATGACCTCGATCCACGCCACCCCCGCCGCGGCCCGTGGCGACTCCCTTGCCGCATCCAAGTCGCAGCCTGTGGCGGCCGCCGAGGCAGCCGCTGGCTCTGTCACCACCGCCTCGACCACCCTCACCGACGCCACCAACGCCCCGGCCTCCACCGCCCCGCCGTCCAAGATCGCTACAAAGACCGCCGCTGCGCCCAAGGGCGTGTCCAAGAAGAAGGCCAAGGCCGGTGGCAAGAAGAAGCGCGGCCTCAAGCGTCTGTGATCTCTCGGTCATGCCTCGCCAGTCTGTGTCTTGAACGCTGTACCTATTCCTCCCCTTGGCACCGGA
Source organism: Thecamonas trahens ATCC 50062 (assembly GCF_000142905.1). Taxonomy (NCBI): domain Eukaryota; order Apusomonadida; family Apusomonadidae; genus Thecamonas; species Thecamonas trahens. The sequence goes on along the minus strand of NW_013657678.1, from coordinate 516,637 downwards.
TGCGCCATCCACCGGATGCACCATGCACCAATGAATCTTGCCAACCCTTTATCTCCTAACCCCCCCCCCCCAGCCGCTGCTGCGCGCAGCGATTGTGCGCAGCTGTCGCCCCCGCCACACTCACCCAACGCCCAACACTCAACACTCAACACCCAACCAGACCGCCAGCCCACGCACTTGTCGCCATCGACTCTATGGCAATGGATACCAACACCGAGCGCAGGCTGTTGCGTGTGGCAGACCATGTGGCTCTCGGCCTTCTCGAGAGCTGGGAGCGGTACCTTGAAGCGCAGGGCGAGGTGGAGGCCTCTGTCCGCTCGGGCTTTGTCTCGCTGGCAAAGGCAAGGTTTGACGGCAAGACGCTCTCGGGTGGCATTGGCGCAGACGGATGGGACGAAGCTGGTATGCGGGCGCTTGTTCGGGTGGTGGTCACTGAAGACGCATCATCATCATCGATCGACGACAACATTAACAACAACAGCAGCAGGACCAACGTCACCGACATCGCCTCCACGCCCTCGCCCAGCGGCCTCTCCCGTCGTATCGCCCGTAATGGTCACTTGATTCCACACCTGGACGCTATGGCCGATCCCCACTTTGACGTGACTACCTGGTTGGCCGAGATTGATCAACAGCTGGCATACCTCCCGGCTCGTCTCCCTCCTGGGGCCAAGATCAGGGATGAGGACTCGGACGAGGTTATCAAGGTCAAGGACCCGCTGCGATGGTACGGGATCATGGTCCCGTCCTCGCTGCGGACTGCTCAGTCACGCTTTGTCGCTGCTCTCGACGCCGCCCTTCTCGCTGCAGCTGCCTGGTCCAAGATCGTTGTCCTTGCCCACACCTATGCCGCTCTCGATAAGGTCCTCTGCTTGAATGGTGTCCCCGATGCAGCTGCTTCCGACCCAGCTGCTTCCGACCCAACTGCTACCGATCCAGCTTCTCCTGACGCAGCTGCTTCCGATCCAGCCGCTCCCGATGCAGCCCGCCCAGCACCTGCTTCCGACCCATCGTCTGCCTAATTCCCCACCCTCAAGCAAATGATACCTATTTGCTGTGTACTCCTGTAGTCATCCGTGCCCGCCCATGACGTTATCCATGATATGTACGAGGTAGAGAGACGAGCGACAAATGATGGGTGTTCGTTCGTTCAACGAACGTTTCCCGGCCAACAACAGCGGGAGACAGCCCGGACCGGACGACGAGAGGAAGGCCAAGGGTCACCGCACTGTGAGCCAGTTGGAGTAGAGCACCATGGGAGGGTGCTGTTCCAAGGCTGCTGGAGGTAACAGTGGCGTGGTTCCAGGCAGTGACGGAGCCGTAGTACGTCCCTTTCTAACTTTCCCATCTACGCCCTTTTCCTGAGCCAACTGCGGCCTTTCCCACCCCCCCCCCTCCCCTGTCCTTCTCCCTCATACCAACCGCCACCCTCTTCCGCTCCCCTCCCCACCACCACCACCACCATCCACAGCCACCCTTACTACCTCTACCACACTACCACCACCACCGCCACCACCACCACGCCAACTCACCACAACGACGGCGACTCACTCTGCTTTGCCCTTACATGCACCCCCCCTCCCCCCCCCCTCCACTTCAACTCTTCTCGTCAACCCCAACCGTCAACATGCTCTTCTGATCATCATCATCATCATCATCATCATCATCATCATCATTGTCATCATTGTCATCGTCATCGTCGACATCACACTTGCACCTATCATTAATCGTCGATCGCCGAACTCAACTATTACATGGCAATCTCATCACTACAGATGCAAGCTGTCGATGGGAGCTTGACACCTCGGTACGAGTTTGACGGCTCTCGGCTTCGAGTCGCTGGCGTCACTGCCATCCCTCCATCAATTGTGGAAAAGTACTCGCAGACAACCTCGTTTGTCGATCTATCTTCCTGTGTACGTTCGCTTCCTTTCTTCTTCCCTCGTCCTCTTCCCCCTCCCCCGCCTCGTCCCGCAACTCACCCGCGCACCGCCATCCCCACAGGGTCTCCTCGACGTCAGCTCGCTTGAGCATTTGCAAGACTTTCCGCGTCTGACAGGCCTGGCACTTGCCGACAATGCACTGGACACGCTTGTCGCCTTTCCGAACCTGCTCCGGCTGACGGATCTGGACCTGTCGCGCAACGCGCTCGGCGACGTGCACGAGATGGTGACGCTTCTCAGCTCCAAGACGCCTGCGCTCAAGACACTCGACTCGCGGATGAACCCGTGCTGTCCGCACCCGCGCTACCAGGTTGACAAGACTGACGCAGACTACAACATCTACCGCAACTATGTCCTCACCCGCCTCCACTCGCTCGAGCTTCTCGACGAGCAAGAGGTGACCGAGGCCGAGCGTGAGGCCGCCCGCGCCATTGGCCGCCTCATGGGCAAGGGCACCGAGCTCACCCCGCTCGCCACCGGTAGCGCCGGTGAGCCCGACGCTCACGGTGGCTCGCTCCTGCATGCTGCCACAGACACCTCGCTTGCCATGCGCGATCCCGAGACCGGCGCCCTCCTCACCCACGAGCAGGCCCTCATCCTCAAGCGCCGATCGCTGCACAAGATCCGCCGTGAGGTCACCGCCGCCGCTGCAGGCAACGCCGCGCCTGGCTCGTCCGGCGGCGACGTTTCGGACGAGTCGCGGCGCATGGTGCGGTCGCTGTCCACGACCACCTCGTCCGACTTTGTCGAGACCATGCTCTCGTCCATGGACATTGTCCACTACCAAGAGGGCGACCTCATTGTTCGCCGTGGCGACGTCGGCTCGGCCATGTTCTTCATCATCGCTGGCACTGTTGAGATCATTCTTCCCGACCGCGCTGAGGGTGAGCAGCGCCCAAACCCGACCTGTGCCTCGGGCGACTTTTTCGGCGAGATCGCCATGTTTCTCGAGCGCAAGCGGACAGCCTCAGTCCGTGCCGCCACAGACGTCGACGTCTGTGTCCTCACTAAGGACATGTGCGAGGCCGTCCTCTTCCAGTATCCGCTCATCCATCACGAGTTCCTAATGCTCGCCCAGAACAGGCTGCAGGCCGATCTCGACGGCCAGGGCTCTGCCGCCCATGCCACGCCGGCGTGGATGAAGTCCGTCGCCCACGCCGTCGAGAACATGGCTTCGCCGTCCAGCTCCCCGTCAGGCGCATCCCGTCCGCGCGCCGGCCCGAATGCTGGATCAGTCCGATCACACGCTGAAGCCGGCTCTGCCACCGCTTCGGGCGACGCCCTCGTCGCTGCCTCGGTATCAACAGCAGACATTCACGAGCAGCGCCGCAAGCTCCGCATGGGCGCTCTCCATCGCCAGTTTGAAGAGTGGGACGTCGAGCAGAACAAGAACACCACCCACCGCCGCAAGATGAAGGCCCACAAGCGCAAGTGGTTCTCCATCAACGTCGCGCGCGGCATTGACCAGTACGACATTCCCAAGTTTCTTAAGGAAGTCCTTGGCTCGATGATCACCCAGCACTACGAGGGCGGTGACTACATTGTCCGCCGCGGCGAGCGCGGCTCGTCCATGTTTTTCATTGCCCGCGGTGTCGTCGACATCGAGTTCGACGCCCCTGCCGACGGCTCGGCAAAGCGCGAGAACGTTACCCTCGGCGCTGGCGACTTTTTCGGCGAAATCGCCATGTTTATTGAGGGCAAGCGGACCGCCTCGGTCGTCGCGCGCACCGAAGTCGACCTCTCCGTCCTCACCAAGAAGGTCATGGACTCGGTCCTCTCCAAGTACCCCATGATCAAGGAGGAATTTGTTCTCCTCGGCCAGGAGCGTCTCCGCAAGGACCAGCAGTGGGCCTCCATTGTCGGCGGCGAGCCCAAGAAGCCACACAACTGGATGGAGAAGATTTCCCGCCGTGCAGGTACCCTCTTCCTCAAGGCAAAGTCCGGTACCGCAGACGACGCAGACGGTATGCCCGAAGGCGCACTCTCGCTCGCTGCCATCTCACCCTCGGGCTCCCAGCTTGCCACCGCACTCAAGTCCAAGCGCGACGAGGTTATCTCGCTCATGCGCCAGTGCTACGTCCTCTTCGACTTTGAGGATCCGCAGGCCGACCCACAGGGCAAGGCCCACAAGCAGCGTGCGCTCCTCACCTTGGCAGAGGTCTACGGCACAGGCACCGACGTCGCCATCGACGAAATGGAGTACCCCGTCCTCCTCTCGCTCCTCCGCGCAAACCTCCTCTTTGAGCGCCCGCGCCCACCGGGCCTTGTCACCGAGCTCCATGCCGCAGACTTTGACTTTACTGACGAGCCGGAGCCGGCCCTCCTCAAGTCGTGGCCGCACGTTGAGGTTGTTTACCACATCTTCAAGTCGTTCCTCAAGCACCCGTCGTTCTCGGTCACCCTTGCCAAGGAGTACATCACGCGCGACTTTGTCGCAGAGCTTCTCGACCTCCTCAACTCTTACGACGCCGACGAGCGCAACGCGGTCAAGGACGTTCTCGTTGTTGTCTACTCGACATGTACCTACCTTCAGCGGTTCCTCCGCGACTCGATAGCCCACGTCATCCTCACGTTTGTGTACGAGAACGAGCTCCACGCAGGTCCGGGCGAGCTCATTAAGCTCGTCCACGAGGCCGGCATGCTCGCTCACTTTGGCAATCCACCCGCGCCTGACGGTGTCCACTACATCTCCTCGGTTGTCTTTGCCCTCTTCAAGTCGGCCCAGCTCATCCGGTTTATCGATCCCCTGCTGGATCTAGTCAACGATGCCGTCCTTCCGCTGGCGGGTATGCCCAACGCCCTGCTCAGCTTTCTGGTCAAGTTCTGGCCCGCACCTCGGCTGCCAAGGAGGAGCTGTTCCTCCGTCAGGTTGGTGCAGTCTTTGACACGCTCGGCCCCGCCGGTGCTCTTGCCCTGCCGGAGCCCACCCGGGCCGCCGCCCTTGAGCGCGTTGCACTCTGCATCGAGTCGCCGCAGCTGCAGGTTGCAGAGCGTGCACTCAACATGCTCGGCACAGAGGCCTTTGAGGCCGTCGTCAACGCAAACCTCCGCTCTGCTCTTCCCGCGCTCATTGGCCCGCTCTACCGCAACTCGCGCTCGCACTGGGACCGCTACATCAACTCGCTCACCTACGACCGCCTGCAAGCCATCATGGAGCTCGACAAGATGGCCTTTGCCACTGCTCTGCAGGACTATGCCAAAACCGAAAGTCGCGCAAGAAGGACGAACGCGCACGCGCCGCGAGGTGGGATCGCATCGCCGCTGTCGCCGCGTCGAACCGCGCCGCCCGTGAGGCCGAGCTTGCCCAGTAAAAGCTCGTGACTACACCATCACTCCATCTCCCCATCATTGCCCCAAACCCAATACTCAGGCCGCACATTCCCTTATCGAATCGCCAGGTCATGGCGGTGGCCACCACACCGGGTCAGGTAGCCGACCAAGCGCAACCAGCTCACACACCGCACTCGCCCTCGCCCTCACCCTCACCCTCGCACCACTCTTCCGTCTTCCACTCGTCTTGCTTTTTCTCCGCCGGTGCTACCGGTGCTACCTCTTCCCGGCTCTAGTAGACGTCCTTGGCTGCGGCTGCCATGTCGTCGACTGCGCCGTCTCGGACGGCGTCGGCCATCATCAAGGACCGACTTGCGTCGTACCACCGATCGTTGCAGAGGAGGACTCCGGAGCGGACGGTATCATTACATGGCGGCCAATATGGGTATGGTGATGGGTACCTCCAGTCGCCCTTGGCGGCGACGTCTGTTCCGGGATCGGCCATCTCTGCATCCTTGCCGCGCAATGCTGGCGTCCTCTCGCCGCCACATTGCTCGCCACAACCATCGGCGTCGGCGTCGGCGTCGGCGTCATCATCACCATCGGCATCCGCATCTTCTTCATCCACAACATCGGCATCGTCGCCAAGGTTGACGCCGTCGCTGCACGAGGGCGGATCCTGTGAAGCCGGCGCAAAGCCGTTCGAGTGGACCGGTGCAAAGGTCGACACGCATGATGCTGCCCACGCGCCTCTGCTTGGTGGGCGAACACGAAGCCGCCGGGCACAGATGGTGCGGGAAGCTGGGGTGCTCAAGTGGATTTCATACTATGTGCCGATCGTCCACTGGCTCCCGGTGTACTCGCCGAGCTTCCTGCTGTGGGACGTGCTTGCCGGCGCCGCTGTGGCCGCCATGCTCCTCCCACACTCACTTTCGTACGCCACGCTCGCGGGACTGCATCCTGTGTATGGCCTGTATGCTGCCGGTGTCCCGCTCCTTGTCTATGTGGTGTTTGGCAGTTCGCCGCAACTCTCGGTGGGCCCGGACGCGCTGGTTGCGCTCCTCGTGGGATCATATGTCAAGCGAGCAGGGGCCGGGGTGGCACCCGAAGCTGCGGCAGCGGCACTGACGCTGGTGGTGGGCGTTGTGTGCATGCTTCTTGGGCTTGTTCGGTTCGGGTTTCTGGAAAACGTGCTCTCGTCGAGCATTCTGGTGGGCTACCGCCTCGGCGTTGCCATTGTGCTGGTGTGTGACCAGCTCGACGCACTGTTTGGGCTCCCGCAGCAGGCACACGTGTCTGACTACGCGTCGATCCGCAAGATAGGATACGTGTTCACCCACTTTGGCGAGGCGTCGGGTCTCGCCATCGCGTGCTCGCTCTCGTCGCTGGTCTTTCTTGTCGCCACGTACTGGCTCAAGCAGCGTGTGGTGCGGCAGTGGCCGGTGTCGCGGGCCCGGACTTGGGTCCTGCTCTTCCCCGAGTTTCTTGTGGTTCTTGTTGTCATGCTCCTTGTCTCGCGGTGGGGTGAGCTCGACAAGCACGGCGTGGCTGTTGTGGGCCACACCTCTTCGGGGCTGCCGTCGGCTCGGCTGCCGACGTGGGAGCTTCTCGGGCCCGCAGTCCAGTCCGGGACCGCCATCGCCATCATCGGCTATGTGTATTCGATTTCGGTGGCCAAAGCGTATCCTGCGCGGGCGACGGCCAACACGCCGCGGCTCTCCGGCAACCGCGAGCTTGTGGCGCTGGGGCTGGCCAATGTCGCCGGCGCCATCTTTGGCGCTTTCCCAGTCTTTGGCGAGTCGTCGCGATCGTCGCTGCAGGCGTCCACCGGGGCGCGGACCCAGGCCACCGGAGCCACGGTGGCGCTGCTCTCGTTTGCAACGCTGCTCTGGCTCACCCCGACGCTTTACCACCTGCCGATCGGCGTCATTGCTGCCTTTATCCTCCGTGCCGCGCTGCTGCTGTTCGAGGGCCCCGAGGTTGTCTTTCTCTACTCGCTGCGGGCCATGTCCGAGCTCGCGCTTGTAGGTATGGCGCTGGTCATCACGGTGGTGTGGGGCGTCGAGGCTGGCCTGCTAGTCTCCATCGCGCTCTCGCTCTTGCTTGTCATTCGGGCCTCTTCATTCCCGCACTTTGCTATTCTTGGCGAGCTCCTGCTCTCCGAGAACTCGCCACACGCGCCGGGCTCTATCCAGCGGACCTTTGTCGACATCAACCAGTTTCCGTCGGCTGTTCCTCCGGCCGACACGCTTGTGCTCCGAGTGGACGAGTCACAGCTCAACTTTGCCAACATCGGCCAGCTGGTGGCAATCCTGGACAAGATCGAGCACCTCGGCTCGGTCGACGCCCATCCGTCGCAGCGCGACGAGCTGCACACTGTTCTGCCCAAGCTCCGGGCCGTCATCCTTGTTGTCGCCGCCGTCCACCACTTTGACGCTGCAGCACTGGCAGGCCTCAAGTCGTTGGTCGACAACTACCGCCTCCGCGGTGTGGCGCTCTACCTGGTCGGTCTCAACGACCATTGCAAGATCCAGCTGGTGGCCACCAACCTCATTGCCCGCATCGGCGGCTCGTCGCTCTTTTCTACCGTCGGTGCCGCCCTCGACCATGCCGAGGGCAAGACTGACGTCTCATTCTCGTCGTACCCGACCGCTGCTGCTCAGCTGGCGCTCTATGGGACAACTTGATCCCAACTCGCACCTCATGTGACAAACGTGGCCTTGTGTCCGTCGACCCGCGTCCAGCACGCAACGCAAAACGCCGGCTCGATGGCTGCTGCGCAGGTGGCGCAGAGGAGCACATGCTCGCAAGGCACAAACATGGCGTTGGCCGTAGCGCTCCCGCAGGCTCGGCACCCGTCGCCGTCGCCTGCCTCTGCTCGCTCGGAGCTCGCGCCTTCGCCGCCGTCGCCGCCGATCGGCGGGAGTTTGGCAAGAGCATTGAGCGCGCCAAGGTCGAGCGCCGTATGCTCAAACGAAGTCTGCTTGATCGGCCCGCGGCAGACTGGACAGCGAGTAAAGTGTTCGCTGAGCGTTGAAAGGCATGCGCCGCACACAACCCGGTGGCCACACGGCTGGAGGAGGCCATCACGAGGGTGTGCGTAGCAGATTTGGCACAACTCTCCGAGCCGCGATGCCCCGATCCGCTTGCCTGCACTCTTTCGCCGGCGCCGCTTCTTGGTGTTTGGCGAAGTGTCGAGAACCCTGCCGAGTTTGACCGGTTGGTCGGTGACCTCGTCAGTCTGGCGATTGGCCACCGTCCTCGCCCCAGACCTCGACCGCGCCCGGGTTGGCGGGCCCGGAGGCGGAGCCGGTTGCAGACCTGCGAGCTCGATCTGTCTCTCCGGCTTGCCATTGGCCATGCCGTTGCTGCTATTGCTGTTGCCACTGCTACCGGCTCCGCCGTCCATCACCCCGCTGCTGCTCGACTTGGCGCCATCGGTGAGCACGCCTGTGTCGAGCGCAGCCGACTCTCCCGCCGCCTCGCGCGCCAGCCTCTCTGCCCGCAGTGCTTCCCCGAGCTCACCTGCGGTGGAAGATCCTCCTGTCCATGCCTGTGCGAGTGCAGAGCTTGATCCGTACAGCGCCATGTCCGCCGAACGGAGAGTGCGGTGCGGTGAGGGGAAGGGGCAGCGGGGTGGAGACGCCCGAGTGGCCACCGCCTGCCGAGGGCGGGGCCGCCCGGCCCTGCCAGCATCACCCTTATCACCCATATCACCCGTATCACCCGTATCACCCATATCAACCATATCACCCGTATCACCCATATCACCCGTATCACCCGTATCATCGGCAACCCTGGCGCACCAGATCAGCGTGACAAGGCCAAAGCACGGCGACTGATCAGGCTACCACAAGCATAGACGCGCAAGTGTAGACGCAAGCGTGGAGGCATGTTCACACCATCATCACCCGACATCACACGCCATGACGACATGTGAACAAAAGAAGCCCCCATCACACCGGAACGCTAGCTACACAGATGACGACATCAAACAATGTCTCGATCAAAATGAGGACATTTGGCAAACGCCACGTGGTGACACCCGAAATGACCCATACCCAGCCAAAAGGCCAGAGGGGCGAGAGACCAAGCCAGAGCCAGTGTCAGAGCCGAACAGTTCGAGTCTAAGACCACCTCTCTCACACACACACACACATACACACATGACGAGTACCACTGCATGGACATCTGAGGCCTGGAAGGCGCTCGCTGAGCACAAGGCTGAAGTTTCGCCGCCAACCTTTTCGGTGGCTGCAGCTCTTGCCGACGACGATGGTCGGCTGGATAAGCTCTGTGTGGCCTTTCCCGACTCTGCAACGGCTGATGCTACGGGTGATGCGGAGGAGGATGTTGCGGGCATTGGCCTCCTCGCGGACTTTTCCAAGCATCTAGTGACCGAGCGAACGGTGGAGCTTTTCGGCGAGCTGGCGGCTGCCATGGACTTTAACGCTCTCCGCGCTGCCATGTTTGCGGGCGAGCACGTGAACGTGACCGAGGATCGCGCTGTGGGCCATGTTGCGCTCCGCACACCCGAGGCGTACAAGTGCCTCTACGATGACGGCGCATCGTCGTCATTTGACTTTGCCGAGGATGGCGCCGAGGCCGTCGGCACCGTCCTTGCCCAGATGAAGGCCTTTGCCGACTCGGTCCGCAGCGGGACGTGGAAGGGCGCAACGGGCAAGGCCATTGCCTCGGTCGTCAACATTGGCATCGGCGGCTCGGACCTCGGCCCGGCCATGGTGGTTGGCGCGCTCGCGCCATACGCAAAGGACGAGCTCGACATGCACTTTGTGGCAAACGTCGATCCGTCGAACCTCACCGAGGCGCTCGCCAAGTGCGACCGCGAGACGACGCTCTTCATTGTCTGCTCCAAGACGTTTACGACAGCGGAGACGCTGGCCAACGCCAACGCGGCCAAGGCGTGGCTGCTGGATCCGGCGGGCGGGCTCGACGACGCCGCCGTTGCCGCGCACTTTGTGGCCGTCTCGACCAACAGCGACGGCGTGGCGGGCTTTGGCATTGACCCGGCCAACATGTTTGCCTTCTCTGACTGGGTCGGCGGGCGTTACTCGGTCTGGGGCCCAATCGGGCTCTCGGTCATGCTCGCAGTGGGTCCCGAGGCGTTTGGTCGCTTCCTCGCCGGCGCGCACGCCGTCGACGAGCACTTTCTCACCGCTCCGCTCGCGTCGAATATCCCGTTCCTCATGGGCACCCTCGACTTGTGGTACACCAACTTTTTCGGCTACACCTCGCACGCCGTCCTCCCCTACGACCACAACCTCGGCCGTTTTGCCGCCTACCTCCAGCAGTTGACCATGGAGTCGCTGGGCAAGGGTGTGACCCGCGACGGCGTCCCGCTCCCGCCGCACCTCGTCACCTCGGGCTCGGTCGTGTTTGGCGAGCCCGGAACGCCGGCTCAGCACTCGTTCATGCAGCTTCTGCACCAGGGCCAGGTCGTGCCGGCAGACTTTCTCGTCGCGGCCTCGTCGCATGCAGCCATCGGCACCCAGCACGAGATGCTTGTCGCCAACGCCGTTGCCCAGGCTGAGGCACTCATGGTGGGTAAGAGCCACGACGATCCGGCCCGCGCCTTCTCGGGCAACCGTCCGACGACCACCTTTATGTACCGCAAGCTGACCCCGGCTACCCTCGGCGCCCTTATCGCCTTCTACGAGCATGCTGTCTTTACCGTCGCCGCCCTCCTCGGCCTCAACGCCTACGACCAGTTTGGTGTTGAGCTCGGTAAGAAGCTGGCGTCGGCCATTGTCGACGACTTTGCCGCGGCCTCAACCGATGGTCACGACGTCTCCACCGCCCGCATCATGCAGCACTACCTGGCTCTCCGCTAAATATCACACAACATGCCTCGCTTGGACGCACATCCTTACCAGCCATGTACATGCGCCAGTCTCACACCCGAGCCCTCTCGCTCCACTTCAAGTCGTCCGAGTCGTCCGAGTGAACCTCCGGTACGTGCATCTGCGCCTCACGGAACCGAATTGTAGTGTACCACATGACACCAGACACTGCGCCAACCATGCCGACCACAACCTGCGATGAGACCGGGGAGTTGAGATAGATGACGCCAAAGGCGAGAATGAGGATGAGCTTAAAGTGGCCCACAACGTGGTAGGTGAGCGGTGAAGTGTAGAAAATGAGCTGCGCCGATGAGAGATTGAGCGAGGCGGCCATGGCGCAGGTCAGAATCATAAATGGGACTCGGAGCGAGCCGGCAACGTTAGGATCGAGGTCGTCGCGGATGAGTGCGCGGAGCTGGCCGATCTGGTTGCTCTCAAAAAGAATCGAGGCCGAGGCAAAGCATATGCTTGACCAAAGAAAGAGGTGAAAGTTGAGCTGGTAGGTCGAGAGACCGAGCTCGGCCGGCTTGGACTTTGCCCACAGCGAGGTAATAGCCGAGGACAGGATGGCGATGATCGAGCAGGTGGCGCCCGTCACTGTCGGCCGATCGCCCGAGCTCGTCACAAACGCCACAGAAAGGCAAATTACTAACAGTGCTGCCTGTGTTGCGAGACTCACACTCTTGCGGAAGAGCACAAACTGAAGAACGGTAGTGACCGGCGTAACCAGGAGCTTGGAGAGCTGGTACGTGCCGACCGAGTTGAACTTGAGCGAGAGGTTGAAAAAGGCAATGGTAAAGAAGAACGAGCCAACCATGAGCGCCAGATCTTTGGTGGGCATGGGCTTGTAAGTTTCATAGCCAAGCTTGATGAGGCCAACCACTGCAAGCCATGAGCAAAACAGGTGCAGCGCAGTAAGGAGGAGGATGGACTCGAGGCGGACGACGTCGAACAGCCACTTGTTGACAAGAATTAGGCCAACCGATGAGGCAACATTCCATCCCACGTAGCCAACCGAGACCAGCATAGAGGCCGACGGCACAGGCACCTTCACAGCACCCATTGCAGCAGAGAATGAGATTTTCTGCAGACTCACCCGCTACTTGCTTCCTCCACACTCACGTGCGCGACGTGTCCTTGCAAGTTTGCAACTCAAGCGTGCCGAGCGCAAGCTTCGTCTCCCAACCCCGAAAAATGACACAACCCGTTCGATGCCGCTACCACCGCAGATACCCGTCATCGAAGCTACATACCGCCACAAGCTTTCATACGACTATATCCTTCCGTTTCCTGCAGCCTGCACATACTAACATACTAATCATCCGCCATTTCACTGCAGGTCTGGCTCCATCGGACCAAAAGATGCTCATATGCTTCCGTGAGCAGGGCAGCTCACCGCTCACCTACACCACCGCCAGCCCTCCCAAGAGCCACCAGCGACAACCAGCGACAATTTCAGTGGATTTTCGACGTGATCTGTAGTACGCAAGGCACGATGATAACATCAGTCCACTGGTAGCGATCGCATTCCCAATCCTATACCCAGTTTCAACTTGGCTGCTCGCCTGCCGGAGATGCAGCCAGCGAGTCGACGAGTGGCGGCCGACCGGCACTGACTCGGCGAGCAACCGACGACCCAGAAGGCGCATTTGGCAGAAACACGACGGCCGATCTTCTCTGCAGTATACGCATGCATCTAGTAACCGCTTGCCGTGCCCTCCCCCTCCCCAACCAGCACTAGCAAGGTCAGCGGCGTCTTTCTACTCTAACTTTGTCCATCTTTGCCAATACGGCAAAAGCAATACACACCAGATTCAATTATTCCTTCCCATCAATTGCTGGCTACTCGTCGAGCTTGTTGGCAACTGGCAACGGACGAATGCAGGGCGAGTCACCCCGTCACGCACCGTTTCACTCCCTCACCATGCCCATTGAGCTCGCCGAGGTGAGCTATGAAGAATCAAGTACGTCTTGCATACCTTTCCACCGCACGGAGTGGGGGAATGAGGGAACAGGAGTTTGGGGGGGGGACAGGACGGGGAGGAGGGGATGTAAAGGGGGGGGGGGGGTGACTGTGTACGTGGCGGTGCTCGCGTTGGCGATTCCAACGAAATGGTTGGTAGCCGACATGCGCTGAGGGGGAGAAAGCGGTGCTGTGGAGTGGGGGGTTGGTGTTAGGGAGGAAGGGAGCAGGGATGAAGACTGACCATGGAAGGGAACTGGCGGCTTGTGTACGTGTTTGGGGTGTGGGATGGGCGCCAGACGCGGTGCGTGCTATGCTCCATGAGCACGCCGACAATGCGTACTTTGTGTCGCGGGTGGCTCTGATCAAGACCAAGGGGCCCGAGCCGCGGCTGCTTGTCATCGGTCAGAAGCATGTGTACATGCTCAAAGCTGGCGGCAAGCTCTCGACTAGCTTTTCGATTCTGGAGCTGCGGGCGGTGGTCTCTCCGGATGAGACGACGGTGAGCCTCTCGTTTGCGCAGCCACCGCTCATTCCGGCTGCGATTGCCACGTCGGTCAACTCGAGCTCTGTGGCGACGCTGGACATCAAGACGCCCGCAGCGACCAACGTGATCACGTGTCTCGCGCGCGCGGTCTCTGTGATCTTTCCGGACAAGCCGGCAGACTCGGGCGAGGGCGTCAAGTTTGTGGTGACACCGCCGACACGGGTCAAGAAGCTGCCTGTGGATGCACTGGCTTGCGGCAACTACGCGCTGGCGATGGCAGTCATGTCATCGTGGCTCGGCGCGCCACTCCGCGAGGACATCATGTGGGATGTGGAGAACTTGTTTGCCGTCAACTCGGTCAAGGACTTTAACGTGGTCGAGTTTGACGAGGTCCGCGACTACCGGCCGCTCCTGCTCGCGCTCAAGTACAACTCGTGGTTCCGCTGCTTCACGGCGTCGGGCCCTAGCGTGGACAAGGATGTGCTGAAAGTGCTGGCTGTGGTGATGCGGACCAACGGCCACCTGGAAAAGCTCAACTTGTCGGGCACCGGGCTCAAGTCTGAGTTTGCGGGTGTGTTTGAGGCGATGGCAGCCAACCCGTACCTTGCGGTCAACAACCTCGACCTGTCTGGCAACGCGCTGGACCAGGCGTCGTGCGACGCGCTGGCCAGCCTCATTGTCAGCCTCCCGCACGGCCTTGCCTCCCTCAACCTCTCCGGGTGCGGGCTGAAGAAGAAGACGGCGATGGTCATTGTCAACGCGCTGAAGAAGAACAGCCACCTTGTGTCGTCGCTCGACGTGCTCGACCTGTCGGGGAATGACCTTTCCGGGTGCACCGCTGGCATGGCAGCCTTCCTGGCGCAGCCCAACTCGATCGGGACGCTCAAGCTCGCGGACACTGGGGTGGTCATCGAGCAGGTGCTCTCTGCGCTTCAGCGCGGGTCGTCGTCGCTGCGGACGCTCGTGCTGGACAACGTCAAGTTTGGGGCCAAGGATGCCAAGGCGCTTGTCCGCGTCCTGCAGGGTGCCGAGTCGCTCAAGGCGCTCTCGCTTGCCGGGAGCAAGGTCCCAGTGGCTTCACTTGGGGAGATCATTGGGGCCATTGGCAACAACCCAATTCTGCACGAGTTTGAGCTCAACGCGGCAGCCAACAGCTTTGGTCCCGACGGCGGGCGGGCGCTGGCGGAGGCGCTTCCTGCGGTGCGCAACCTTTCCAAGCTCAATGTGGCCGAGAACGAGCTGGGTGATGACGGCGTGCTTGCGCTGGTCATGGCGCTGACACAGTCGACGTGCCTGGAGACGCTTGTGCTTGACGGCAACTTTCGCGGCAAGCCGACCAAGTCGCGGCCGGCGGCCATGGACGCACTCTGCTCGCTCATCGAGTCCGAGTGCCCGCTCACCGAGCTCTCGTTGGCAGGCAACGCCAAGGCTGCGCTCAAGGCTGACACGCTCATCTTTCTCGACGCGCTCGGGGCGAACACCTCGCTGACCAAGCTCGACATCTCGGGCAACCAGATGGGCGACCGTGGTGCGGCTGCGCTCTCCAAGGCACTCCAGCTCAATGACACCCTGCGATCGCTGTCGTGGGACGAGAACGGTACATCGCAGGTCGGCTTGCAGCACTTTAAGACCGGCCTCTCGCGCAACTACTCAATCAAGGCGATGCCGCTACCGCTCATCGACATCAACGCCTCGCTCCGCGACCCGGAGCAGGTCTATGCGCTTGTCAACGAGATCCAGGCCTCGCTCTTCCGCAACCAAAACCCGAACCAGTTCCGCGCGTCGGCGACCGGCCTCACCGGCGTCTCGTCGCTCAACATGGTCCGCGCCGAGGAGTTCTCGCGCATTGTGCAGCGGATCCGGGCAACCGGCTCAGGCGCCGACCTTGAGTCCCACTCTGCAGCCATTGCCGACGCCGAAGCCACTCCTGCGGCGCAGACCGAGCTTGCCTTTGCGGCACAGTCGATGGTGGCGACGATGGAAGTTGATCTCAAGAACATGCTCGACGAGTTTGCCTCGCAGGTCCGCGAGTACTACGCCGACCGGGCCCGCGACATGCAGGCACGGCTCGGCGAGCTGTTTGCGGCGCGGCTGCCGTCGGTGGCGGACACCCGCGATGAGCTGGTGGCCTCGCTCGCCGACCACACAGCCCTAGTCCAGGTCGAAGAGCTCTCCAAGCTCTTCCGTGGCGTCACGTCAGAGCTGGTCAACCTCGGCGGTGAAACGTGCGCCTCAATGGTCGACATTGCCGCCGAGCATGTGTTCCAGGCTGTCGAGATGCGGCTGCAGGACGCGCTCGACGACATCGAGGGGGTGCGGGCGGCGAACCGAGCGGCGGCCAAGGCGGCGCAACAGGACGCGGCGGCAGCCAAGGCCGCCAAGGCCGCCAAAGACAAGAAGAAGAAGGAGAAGAAGGTCAAGGACAAGGACAAGAAGAAGGACAAGGTCAAGTCCAAGGACAAGGTCAAGTCCAAGGACAAGGTCAAGGACAAGGTCAAGGGCAAGTCCAAAGACAAGGGCAAGGCCGAGGTGCCCGACGGGCCGGACGTCAAGCTCGAGGAGTTTGAGCGCAAGGAGGCTGCGCTCGAGCACAAGAACCGGGCGAGGGTGGCGGCCGCACCCAAGCGCAATCGGCGGCCGCCGTCGCGGCGGCCGCGCAACCGGGGCGGGCCGTCGGCATGAGCAAAGGGAACTCTTTCTCTTTAATCCTAGTGAGCAGTGCTATTCAAGCTTGCGCGGGCGGTAGACAACGCGACCGAGTGAGGACTTGCGGAGCTCGGCCGAGGCCCAGTCAATGGTGGCCAGATAGACCGACTTGTACTCAAAGGCCGGGAAGTCGAGAGCAGCGCGGGTAAAGAGCTCCTCGGCGACATGCCATCCGGCCATGATGGCCAGCGCGAGCGAGACCGAGTAGTGCGTCCGCCCGTGGATCTGGACGTAGCACATGGCGGCGACAAGGAGCCAGGCCGAGCGCTCGACAAGCCACATGGCCAGCGGCGAGAGGCCGGCGAGCACGTCGCCGATGGCCGAGTCGCGGACGGTGTGGCGCCAAAGACCGGCAAAGAGGGCCAAGTACATGACGTTGATCGACCAGAACGACGGCGAGCAGGCGATGAGCGAGCCGGCGAGCGCGGGGCACTCGGGCCGTGGAAACGGAGCATACGTCAGCACCATCATCGGGACCGAAACGAGCGAGAGAAAGAGCCAGAGGGTAGTCAGTCGACCCAGCAGGACCATTCGCTCGTGCGCGACAACAAAGAGCGTGACAAACATGGTGCTCGCCACCGCCACAACCATCTGCGCGCGCTCGTACAGCAGCTCGATCGGAGTGGCCGGGCGTCCAGTGCCAACCTGCACGCCGGCATAAGTGAAGCCGCGATCGGGCAGGGAAGCCTCAGCAGCAGGCACCTTGTTGATGGTGTAGTACGTTCTGAGGAGGCGGGAGAATGTTAGCCACATCGCCCGCACCGTGTCCGATACGATCACCGTATCCGCAACCGATCACAGCACCGTGTCCGATCAAGAGCGATATTTCAGAACAGAGTGAGTGCATGCAGAGAGAGACCGCATGAGAGTGATCATCATTACCCGCCCCCCCTCTTCCCCCTCCCCCCCACCACCTTCCGCCCTCCCCCTTCCCCCCCCCTGCCTTTCCGGCTCACTCGCTCTCGGCGGGACCGACGTACCTCACCCACAAGGCCAATGAAGTTGCCAAGACAGCAGCCAGGGCAAACAGAACATGCCGTACAGCTAGGTGCTGCATGACTTCCTCCCTCCCTCCCTCAATGGCAAGTCAAGTACTCGCGAGTGACGTTGTGCCGGTGGCGATAGCGGAGGCAGCGACAGTGACAGCAAAGTTGGCAGAGGGGGGGGGGGGAGGGAGGGGGGAAGAAAGGGGGATCAGAGATAGAGGTGAAGGGGGGAAGGGATCAAGATGCCCTTTGATGCTATGGATAGGTAGAGCATGGGGATCAGAGGGAAGGAGGGGGGGGGAGGGAGGGAGGGGGGGGGA